>NC_064918.1:20487415-20555415 GCF_929443795.1 Astur gentilis | reverse complement strand
GATGTAGGCCTCTGAAACAAACCTAAAATTATTGCTCTAATTCCTCATATCAGTCATCATTGAGAACCTAGAAGGAATATTTTTGACTAAATTATTGTCCAATGATTCCCTTTTACATCTTTCTCTTATGTCAGCTGGTTGCATTTGAAGAAATTGGCTGTTCCCTGTGACAGATTTTGATGAAGAAGTTGCACTAGAGATCTTCCATTTCTTTTCAATATATTAAAAAGAATTTATTTTTTTTTTAAAAAGAATAGTTTTGCTCTGTGCTATGTGCTTCCCCAATTTCCTGTCAGCATTGTAAAAACATACACATGGGGTTTCATCATTTCAAACTGCACCTAATGGAGACCTTCTTTTTGCCAGCACGACAGTGTTCCCATCTGGCATTCAACCACGAAGTTTTTTTCATCAGCGTTTTCAGCATTGATAAATAAACTAACAAAGAAGTTCCTGTGTTCTCAAAGTTAAGGATACTCAAAAACTTAGCTAGAAGCTTGTCGTGGTTTCAGCCCGGCCGGTAACAAAGGACCACGCAGCCGCTCGCTCACTCCTCCGCCCCCCTCCGGTGGGATGGGGAGGAGACGGAGGAGAGAAAAGGAAAAGAAACTGGAACCTCGAGGGTTGAGATAAAGGCAGTTTACTGGGACAAACACAAAAGAGATTACAACAACAACAACGGCACTAATGAAAAAAAGTATACAAAAAGAGTGATGCACAGTGCAACTGCTCACCACCCGGGACCCGACGCTCCGCCACTTCCCCCACCGAAAAAAACAGAGACCACCCCCCGGCCCGCTCCCCATTTATATACTGGGCAGGATGTCACATGGTATGGAATAGCTCCTTGGCTAGTTCAGGTCAGCTGCCCCGGCTATGCCCCCACCTCCCAGGTTCCTGTAAAAATTAACTCTATCCCAGCTGAACCCAGGACATTATCCACCCCTTATTCTATACCATCTACATCATGCCCAGATCTTACTTTTTTTATTTTTTTCCAATCAACCACTACAACTTTCCTTGTCTTATATATAAGTATATGGACTCCACCCCCTGACCTCGCACACACACACACGGTGTTCCTTTAGCCTATGGGCTATCCCTCTAATGTGTCCATCAATTTTGGGGCTCTATCTGTTGTAACAGTTCTTCAGGATAAGAGAGAGATGGTGTGAGATGTTGGGTTGTTATACGCTGCCTCTGGAACTTGTGGCTAGTACATTTGGTGCAACTCATGCCCCTGGTCTGCAGGTCGAAGATGTTGATCTTGAGGAAATTGGTGGGTGCCAGTTCAAGTTCTATCGCTGTTGTACTTGGCTCAGTTTCAAAAGTCCATCCTGTAGTCATTTGGATAATTCTCACAATAATACCCTTGATATGGCATATAGACACTATAGATACAATGACATGCATTGGCAGGTTATTTAGCAGTTAAATATCATACAGCCCAATTCACTGGCTATTCTCTCCCAAAATCAAATCTCCCTGAGGTACACATCGAACCTCCCCATCCTTCTGCATCACCCACCAGGTGTACCCAGGTCCTTGAGCAAAAACAACCCCTTGAATGGGTTTGCTTCTGCTTGAGGGAGGACTAACCCAGACTGTCTTTCCTAACATACTCCTCATGCGCACTACAGGGACTTTATCCCCTTCTACAGTATGTGGATCTCTTGGTTGGGCGGGGCCAGCCCGATTGGCGGATCCTCTAGTATTAACTAACCAGGTGGCTTTTGTTAAATGTGTATCCCAATGCTTGAAAGTTCCACCCCCCATCGCTCTCAATGTAGTTTTCAGCAGTCCATTGTACCGTTCAATTTTTCCGGAGGCTGGTGCGTGATAAGGGATGTGATACACCCACTCAATGCCATGTTCTTTGGCCCAGGTGTCTACGAGGTTGTTTCGGAAGTGAGTCCCGTTGTCCGACTCGATTCTTTCTGGGGTGCCGTGTTGCCATAAAATTTTCTCTTCAAGGCCCAGGATAGTGTTCTGGGCAGTGGCATGGGACACAGGGTATGTTTCCAGCCACCCAGTGGTTGCTTCCACCATTGTAAGCACATGGCACTTGCCTTGGCGTGTTCGTGGGAGTGTGATATAGTCAATCTGCCAGGCCTCCCACTGTTTATATTTCAGCCATCGTCCTCCATGCGACAGGGGTTTTTGCCGCTTGGCTTGCTTAATTGCAGCACATGTTTCACATTCATGGATGACCTGTGAGATAGTGTCCATGGTCAAGTCCACCCCTCGATCTCGAGCCCATCTATATGTTGCATCTCTTCCCTGATGGCCTGAGGTATCGTGGGCCCACTGAGCCATAAATAGCTCACCTCTACGTTGCCAGTCCAGGTCCACCTGAGACACTTCAATCTTGGCGGCCTGATCTGCCTGGTGGTTGTTTTGATGTTCTTCAGTGGCTCGACTCTTGGGTACATGAGCATCTACGTGACGTACTTTTACCACTAGCTTCTCTATCCGAACAGCGATATCTTGCCACAGTGTGGCAGCCCAGATGGGTTTACCTCTGCGCTGCCAATTGCCCTTCTTCCATTGCTGTAGCCACCCCCATAGGGCATTTGCCACCATCCACGAGTCAGTATAGAGATAGAGCGCTGGCCACTTTTCTCTTTCAGCAATGTCTAACGCTAGCTGGATGGCTTTCACCTCTGCAAACTGACTCGATTCACCTTCTCCTTCAGCAGTTTCTGCGACTAGTCGTGTAGGACTCCATACAGCAGCCTTCCACCTTCGATGTTTTCCCACAATGCGACAGGACCCATCAGTGAACAGGGCATATTGCCTCTCATTTTCTGGCAGTTTATTATACAGCAGGGCTTCTTCGGCCTGTGTCACCTCTTTCTCTGGCGACATTCCAAAATCTTTGCCTTCTGGCCAGTCCGTGATCACTTCTAACATTCCTGGGCGACCGGGGTTTCCTATGCGAGCTCGCTGTGTGATCAGTGCGATCCACTTACTCCACGTGGCGTCAGTCGCGTGATGCGTAGAGGAAACTTTCCCTTTGAACATCCAGCCCAGCACTGGCAGTCGAGGTGCTAAGAAGAGCTGTGTTTCAGTACCAACCACTTCTGAGGCGGCTCGAACTCCTTCATATGCTGCCAAGATCTCTTTTTCAGTTGGAGTATAGCGAGCCTCGGATCCTCGATATCCCCGACTCCAAAACCCCAGAGGTCGGCCACGGGTCTCCCCAGGTGCTTTCTGCCAAAGGCTCCAGGTAGGGCCATTCTCCCCAGCTGCAGTGTAGAGCATATTTTTAATATCTTGTCCTGTCCGGACTGGCCCAAGAGCTACTGCGTGAACAATCTCCTGCTTAATCTGTTCAAAGGCTTGTCGTTGCTCAGGCCCCCATTTAAAATCGTTCTTCTTCCGAGTAACTTGGTAGAGAGGGCTTACAATTTGACTGTAATTTGGAATATGCATTCTCCAAAAACCCACAACACCTAAGAAAGCCTGTGTTTCCTTTTTATTAGTCGGTGAGGACATAGCTGCTATTTTGTTGATGACGTCCACAGGGATCTGACGACGCCCATCTTGCCATTTTACTCCTAAGAACTGGATCTCCTGCGCAGGTCCCTTGACCTTACTTTCTTTTATGGCAAAACCAGCCTTCAAAAGGATTTGGATTATTTTCTTCCCTTTCTCAAAAACTTCTTCTGCCGTGTTGCCCCATACGATGATGTCATCAATATATTGCAGGTGCTCTGGAGCTTCACCTTTTTCTAGTGCAGCCTGGATCAGTCCATGACAAATGGTGGGGCTGTGTTTCCACCCCTGGGGCAGTCGATTCCAGGTGTACTGGACGCCCCTCCAAGTGAAAGCAAACTGAGGCCTGCACTCCGCTGCCAAGGGAATGGAGAAAAATGCATTAGCAATGTCAATTGTGGCATACCACTTAGCTGCCTTTGATTCCAGTTCATATTGAAGCTCTAACATATCTGGCACAGCAGCGCTTAGCGGTGGCGTGACTTCATTCAGCCCACGATAATCTACTGTTAGTCGCCATTCCCCATTGGATTTCTGCACGGGCCATATGGGACTATTAAAGGGTGAGTGAGTCTTGCTGATCACTCCTTGGCCTCCAATTGGCAAATCAGCTTATGGATTGGGATCAGGGAGTCTCGGTTGGTGCGATATTGTCGCCGGTGCACCGTCGTGGTAGCAATTGGCACCTGTTGTTCTTCAACCTTCAGCAACCCCACAACCGAAGGGTCTTGGGAGAGACCCGGCAGGGTAGACAGCTGTTCAATCTCCTCCGTCTCCAATGCAGCTATACCAAAGGCCCAACGGTACCCTTTTGGGTCCTTGAAATACCCCCTCCTGAGATAATCTATACCAAGGATGCACGGGGCCTCTGGGCCAGTCGCAATGGGGTGTTTATGCCACTCATTCCCGGTTAGACTCATTTCAGCTTCCAATACGGTTAGCTCTTGGGATCCCCCTGTCACACCAGAGATACAGATGGGTTCTGCCCCTTTATAACTAGATGGCATTAGGGTACATTGTGCACCAGTGTCCACTAGAGCCTTATATTCCTGTGGGTCTGATGTGCCAGGCCATCGAATCCACACTGTCCAGTAGACTCGGTTGTCCCTCTCCTCCACCTGGCTGGAGGCAGGGCCCCTCTAATCCTGGTTAGAACATCCGTTACTCACTTTCTGCACACGTAAATCGGAAGTCCCTTCAAGGGGATCAGAAATGAGATCAGCCCATCTACTGCGTCTGGGGGACTGCTCACGGGAAACTGGAGCAGCAGTTTTCCAAGAATTCTCTTTTCTGGTTGCTTTTTCTCGCAACTCCTGTACCCGTGCATCCAAGACTGAAGTGGGTTTTCCATCCCACTTCCTCATGTCCTCTCCATGGTCACGCAGGTAAAACCACAGGTTAGCCCGTCGAGTGTACTTTCTCTCTCCTCTCTCTTGGGCAGAGGAACGCTTACTCCCAATAACTGCGATGCGGGCCTGTACAGGTGAGGAGGAGGACAGATCCACTTTGAATTGCTGGAACTCTCGGGACAACTCCTCCACAGCTGAGACACAGGCCCGTAGGGAGGAAGAGAGACTCCCTTCGTATTGCCGGAGTTGGACAGCCAATTCATCCACCGTTTGTCCATAGCCTTCTCTCCAGGACATTACTGCCAATGAGTTGGCATAGGTTGGTGGTGCACTTCGTAGAAACTTCCGCCACATGGGTTGTGTGCATTGGACTTCATCTGGATCTGTGGGTGACTGCGCATTTTCTGGATCATTGTAAATCACCTCCAGCACGGCTAATTCTCTCAGGTACTGAATACCTCTCTCCATGGTGGTCCACTTGCCTTGGTGACATGTAACTTCATCCCTGAAGGGGTATCTTTCCTTTACACCTAACAGAAGTCGCCTCCAGAGGCTGAGGACTTGTGTTTTTCTCCCAATCGCCTTGTCGATGCCCCCTTCCCTAGACAGAGATCCCAGCTGCTTGGCTTCCTTACCCTCTAATTCCACACTACTAGCCCCGCTATCCCAGCATCGGAGCAGCCAGGTAACAATGTGCTCACCTGGGTGGCGGCTAAAATCTTTTCGCATGTCACGCAACTCACTCATGGATAGAGATCGGGTAATTATTTCAGGTTCTGCCTCTACCTCCTGTTCTCGCGATGACCCTGGTTCATCTTCATCTCTCGCTAAGCGAACTGATTTCTTTGTGTGTTTCTTTTTCTGTACAGGGGTGACTGATACTGGCACAGGCTGGTTCTCTGGTTCAGCTGCAGTGTCTGTCACCGGGGTAGGGGTAGTCATGGTACCTGTTGTCGTGGTAGGGGCAGCCACGGTGCTTGTTGTCGGGGTAGGGGCAGCCACGGTGTCTGTTGTCAGGGTTTGGGTAGCCACGGTACATGTTGTCCTGTTTTCCATCTTTTCCCCCTTTTCCCCCCGAGGGTGCTGCATAATATCAAGCAGTGTTTGGTAGATATTGGCCAGAGCCCAGCACAGTGCAGCGAGTTGTATGTCTTTGGAATAGCCACAGCATTTTTCTTTCAAATATTCTGTCACTTCATAAGGGTTCTGTAGTTGTTTGGGAGTGAACTTCCAAGTCACTGGCGGTGAGAAGTTCTCTAGATACTTGCCCATATGCTCCCACATGCCGTGCCACCCATGAGTATCCAGCTTTGGGGGAGATCTCTGAGTGGTACTCTTAAAGAGCGTTTTTGTAGCCCTAAACAAGACCTGAAACATATTCAGGAGGCATAGCACTAACAGCACACTGGCTTGCGCATCCCAAGGATATTCAAAATTCTCAAAAGCTGTTGTAATTAGTCGGAAGGAGAAGAGGGAGGTGAACGGACGGGGGGAGGTATCCCCCCCTAATTTCCCCATGGATTGGGTGTAATTACCAATAAAATCCGACAGAAGGCGCCCAAAGTATGGAAATGATATCACTGCCTCATACAGATACCAGCTTAACCTCATGACCAGTGATGTAATCATTTCATAAGTCGACATTGCCCAGTACAGCAAAATGATAATCCCAATCACTCTCCCAGAGATGAGATACGCAACTACAGGCAATACATAGAGCATATAAGAGCTTACAAAACGCCACCATGTAAACAAATGAAACAACATTGTGACTAACATCTATATATCTAAGAAATGCGTTTGGCAAATTTGTTTCAACACGCTCTGGCCAGATCTGTCGTTATCTCAACCCTTCTGCCCCACGTTGGGCGCCAAAAAAAAGGACTGTCGTGGTTTCAGCCCGGCCGGTAACAAAGGACCACGCAGCCGCTCGCTCACTCCTCCGCCCCCCTCCGGTGGGATGGGGAGGAGACGGAGGAGAGAAAAGGAAAAGAAACTGGAACCTCGAGGGTTGAGATAAAGGCAGTTTACTGGGACAAACACAAAAGAGATTACAACAACAACAACGGCACTAATGAAAAAAAGTATACAAAAAGAGTGATGCACAGTGCAACTGCTCACCACCCGGGACCCGACGCTCCGCCACTTCCCCCACCGAAAAAAACAGAGACCACCCCCCGGCCCGCTCCCCATTTATATACTGGGCAGGATGTCACATGGTATGGAATAGCTCCTTGGCTAGTTCAGGTCAGCTGCCCCGGCTATGCCCCCACCTCCCAGGTTCCTGTAAAAATTAACTCTATCCCAGCTGAACCCAGGACAAAGCTCTTATAGAAATTTCGAAGCAATCCTTCCTTACACTGTTTTGCCATAGTCTGTGACCATTTTAAGCGCTGCTTATGGATTATTTTAGAAAAGGGTGACAGGGGAGAAATTCAATCAGACCTACAGGGTTAGTATGTCAGTCAGTTCCTTTTAGATCGTTGGGTGACTGGATGCGTAGTCACACTCACAGCGTCGTGGTAAACGTGTGGTTGTCTCTCCAACATGCTTTTTGGAAAGATGACATGCAGTTGTGGGGGGCCTGCAAGATTTTATTGCTGTAACGGCACCTACTGCAGTGACTCAGGAGAGGTAGCTGAAAATTTCTAACCTAGCCATACGACTGTACCATACCTCACTGGTGGAGCACAGATACAATTATAGATATCGAGATCTGGGTGTGAGGTTTAAAGAGGGCTATGTCAGTAAAAAAAGTTTATTTTTAAAAATTAGTCAATTTAAACCAAAACAAAACCTGATAAGTAGACAATATCCCTTTAAGTGGAAACAGCAGCAGTATTCAAGCACAACTATTTCATTCTAAAAGTAATAAACATGAGGAATAAGTTGTCAGGTAAGCCCACTGAAGCACATACTATAAATGAATTTAAGAGACAGCTAGAAGTTTTTATAGAGCTAGAGGGGAAATTAAAGACAGTGACAAAGCAGGAAGACTAGGCTGAACTAACACATATAAAAGACAAGTTTTCTGGTTCTTCTCTCCAGCATTTCTTTATGTTCATTACAGAGTGTATCTGATACTTGTTATTTATGTTAGAGAAGGGCAGAAAAAATGAAGTTGTTTCAAGTACATTATCCCAAAGGTCCCAGAAACTTCACCTTCACTTCACTTCTGGACAGGTAAAGTAAAAAAAAATGGATGTCAAAGTTGAGACCTTGAGTTTACCTAACCTGACATGCTGTGAAGAGGATATGGCTGATCTTACCTCCTTTGCGCTGTATTGAGTCACATTTTGTGCATTGTTTTTGTTCTGCTGGATTGCCAGAGTCCTAGAACGGCATCAGTAGCTCTTCACGTTCGATCTGATCCAGCTCTCGTCAAAGTCAGGAAGACTTTTATTGCCTCACCTGTGAGCTGGATAACTTTGAGCATATGGTCCGTCCCGTATAGGGTAAAAAAACAGTAGTACAGCTGGTTGAAATGCTTTCAACAGAATTAAAAATTGGACTGGTGTTTTTTAACTGATGTTGTCAATATTTTTCATTTGTCTTAGCAGTTGGGCATTGTTTTTCCTAATTTTTAGTGAAAACATATAGCAGGAATTGTCAAAGTATTTCATTTACCAGAACGAGTTATGCAAAAGGTGTAGGAATTTATATGATTTCAATTTAAATACTGATTTGTTTTTATAAAATTTATTGTCTACACTAAAAAAAAGTCTAAAAATATTTCTGATAAGCATTTGTGTTTCCATTGTGAGGGGAAATGAAAAGGGAACTTTGAAAGTTAAGCTTTCTCAGTTGTTCATGTCTGAAGCAACTCTAAACCAGCTTTTCTTAACTGACAGTTTCAGGAGTTAGAATATAATAATAATTCCATTCTCTTCAGGTTTTCTGCTGAAACCTGACATCTACAGTGATTTTGAGTGTTTGGGATTTATATACCCACACAAGTGACTTCTAGTGAAATGATTCACCTGTATATAGATACACAGATGGAAAACCCTGAACACATCATTCTTAATACTTTTGACATGTCTGTCTCAAGCTTGCTACCAATAAAGTACATACATAAAGATCAGAATTTATGCCTATAGGTATTTGCTCATATTTATTGTAGCACATATATTATATACAGCGGTAAATAGTCTTGGCAAAATACACAAATACTGTTTCTCTATATGGAATTAAAATTATATCTGTTGGGCTTTTTTTGCTGAACGCTGAACTGAAGCATTCCACTAAACATGGAAAACAAATGAATTGATATATTGGAATGTTTATGTGTTTATAAGTAGTAAAATGATATCTTGGATTATGAACAGCAAGAAAACTAAAAAGAAAGGAAAACCTGAGGTTTTAATTTGAGTTTTTATCACCCAGATTCAATAGAACTGCTTTCCTGACTATGGTCAAAAGCCCAAGATGGAGAAGCTGTAATAGTCATTTATAGCTGGATATTACACATCTCTAATCCTCATGGTGGTACTTGATAGCTGACTAACAGTATTTTGATGATGCAGTATGATGCTGAAATTTAGAATAGCTTGAGATAGTGGCAAAAGGGTCTAAAATGTCAAGTGGGGATTGGCATAATTATGGGCCCTCCAAGCACTTTTGCAGATAATAAATGCACAGTGACAAGAAATGGTGAGAGTGGCCTTTGGAGACTGGGTAATCCAGTCACTGTAGAAAGTGTCTTCATCATACTGGAGGATCTAACACAAACCGGGAACTACCAGCTGCTGCTTTAACAAGCAAAAAATAATGCTGTAACGGAGCCATCTAGATACTACTTGCTTCAAAATTGTAGCAAAATTATAAGAAAATTATTGGCACATTGCCACACATTTCTTGTTCAGAGTTTTGCTTCAGGGCGTATTATCCCTTTTCCGGATTTTGATCATTCTGAGTCTAGCTGTCGATGACCATTTAATTTTGTGAGATCATAAATATTGACACATTTCACCAGGAAAAGGGGCTATAGAATTATGTTTTCTCACTCAAAATTCTACTTGGTTATTATTTCATTTTTTCAGTGTACATAAATACACATTTGTGTCTTGATAACATACCTATTTAATAGCATGCATATTTTAATCCGATTTTCAGTATGCGTGCAGGACAAATACTTATGTATGCATTTTGCAGATGCAGTGATTTTTTTTTATAATTACCCGCTAAAACCTTTCTAAAATAATAACAAGATGTGATTAATTTTAATATGAAAACTATTTGAAATTCAAATGTTTTGTATAATTAAAGATAGGTCATTAGTAGAACTTTAATGAAGATTCAGTAGTTAAGTGGTAACCAAACAAAAAAAAACCCACCAAACAACCATGCTTTGTTTCTTGGGATTGAATGGCAACTGAAATACGGTAAACTGAACGTGAAATCTAAACAAGCCATAACCAGTTATTCCTGATGTTTCTGATTGTTAGTGCCACAATTTACAGGCAGCAAGATGCAAAAAAAAAACCAGGGAAAGGAGTAAGGGACTTGGGTACTAGAGATATGTTTATCAGATTAATTGGAACGTATGAGACACATTTCTCATACTTAATTCTTGGTTAAGCTTGGGTGTCTAAGCTAAGGACCTTGAGCCAGCATGGTGAATCTAGGCCTCGATATCCATTGCATAAAAGTACAATGGAAAGTTTTCTAAATATTATCTAAAATCTTCAAATATATGGAGACTCTTTTCTTGGGGTTTCTTTTTTTTTTTGGGGGGGGGGAGAGGGTCTGCTTATTTGCTTTAAGCAGAATTTGAGGCTTAAGTAAATGAAATGGCCTGAGGGCTATGGTAATATCTCTCTTTCTCAGCAAAATTGTGAAAAGATCTAGAATTATAGGAGAATAAATAAAGATCTTCAACAAAGACAAGACAATTTTGTAAATAATACTCTTCTGAACATAAATAAATACATTGTGACCACATGCTGCAGATCACAGTTGTGGGAACAGATATAATATATAGCCATATATATTTCTTATGCAGCTGTGACCTCCAAATCAGCTGGAATACCTCCCTTGAATGTTATTTTATCTCTATGCCCTCACCATTGTCCTTACATACAGGCTTCCTAAACATAAACGGACATGGGTTTGAAATCAAGTTTTCTTTTTTACCACGTCAGATAGAATGTCCCTAAGATGATTTTTTGCAGTCCGAGGTCCTGGTTGGGAACCCAGGCTGTTGATAGGTGTAAAGTCCAGTAATCATTTCAGTATGTTCTTACCTACAATGAATCATTCAGACTTCAGCAATTTAACTATACAGTTAATTTGAGCTGCCATATATTTTTGCTTGCATACATTTTTTCTTTTTTAAACTCTGGAAGTAGTTCAGTTTGCACCTTCTTTTGTTTTAAACTAGGACCACCAAATATGAGCAAAATTAAAATTCAACAGTCACTTAGAGCATGATTAGTAACTTGTTACATTTACCGGTGGATTCTTTTCTGCACACTCTCATTTCAAAGTATATTACAAGTCCCATGTTTGTGATTGCTTGCAGTCCTTTTTCAAATAATTTAAAATGTAGAGTGAAACAAAGGTAATAGAAATTCTGAATATGTGAAAATACACTGCTGACATTGAATTAACTTGCCATAGTAGTGCTTAAACTTTAGATACCCACTGTGGACATAAATGATTGTCTGTTTCAATTAGGAGATATGCATTATTAACATCTTGTAAGTATTTTACTTAAAATTTTATTTTATAATAAGTGAGATAAATGTAGTGAGTCAAGCAAACAATAACAAGTCATTAAAATAAGAAATAATGTTTACTTATATTTACACTGATATATCTAAATGAATATTTATGGTTTAAAAAATATAATATCAAGTTAATAATAAATTAGAAAAAGAAGGAAAATTGTATGTGGAAGTCATATGAAGCCTCTCCTGGAAGAGGTCATGTTTCATGGTGTTGTCAAATATAATTTTTGTAATAGGCATAAGGTCTGTGACACCCACTTACATAATTCTTTGCTAGCAAATAAAATTGCCAGCTTGAATATCTATCACTTCAAGCAATGTGACCAAGAGTTGCTCCTAGAGTGCCTATATAGAGAGGTGTTCCCTCTTCCAATCCTGGGAAACATCATCTCAACAAAGCAACAGTGAAGGGGGGGAAAAATAGAGGATTTCCTAAAATCGCCCTTCTTTTGCTCCATTTGTTTTCATTATCCAGTCCCATGTAGATTTTTATCAGGGAATAGTATGTATGTGGAAAAAATAGCACTGTTGTCTTTTGTCTCCAGCACAGCTGCATTTGAATCTTCATTTCATATGCAGAAAAAAAGGAAGAAGAAACGACAACAACAACAACAGTAGAGCACATTCATCTGGAGAAAAGCAATTTAGCAGTGACTTCACTAACGGGACCCACCATGAGGGCGGTACTTATTTTATGTACCTCTGGCCATCTAACAGTTAAATGTCACACCACAGTTAGGTCTCTCCTTTTCTCCCAGTTTGAAGAGAAACAGACACCTGCAGTGATGATTCACTTTATCTGCATCAGGGGCTGAGACAGGGAGAATAAATCTCTCTCTGCAGGTGCTTTTCTGTAACCATTTGTTTGGGAGAGACCCTGAAGACTGACTGGTCTGCGGGTTCTAGAGCAGTAACCAGTCCTCTAATCCCAAAGGGCTAAATCACATCAGATGTCTAATTTATACCAGGGAAAATTAGATTAGATGCAGTTCACCCTAAATTAACACTTCCCAGTGGAAAAAAAAAACAACCAAAAGAAATCTCTTTGAAAAAGAAGCCTTAGATTCCTCAATGTTGCTAATTTTTTTTTTTTTTTAAAATAAATCCTAAACATTAATATAAACATAGACGCAAGGTGCTGGGGTCAAGTCTACGAAAGTTTTTGAAGCAACATTCAAGCAACCTATATGTATAAATATCTGCACTCTCTTTCACACAGCTGGAATTGAATACTTTATGATTCTTAGTGCAAGGAGATTCTCAACACTTAAGGTTAACTCAAAACAATGCAAGAGCCATTGTTTTGAAGTATCACAGAGCGGCTTAGTGTTATCACATAGAGGTGTAATGATTCTCTCCATGAAATACGATTAGAAGTGAATCTTGCTCCTTACGCGTGCCTTCCCTTCTGCTTTGTGTCTGTTCACAGTAGTTTTAACACGTATGTCAAGCCAGTAAGGTAATGAAGTAATAACAGCTTCACACGTACTGACAGCCACCGGGAAGTTATATAAGGTAGTGAAAACAGGACTTTATTCACTCACCAAAACTACTTTAAAGGAATGTTAATTATTATTACACTATTCCTTTTTTGCCTGAGGGATAAAAGAGATGAGATGTTGCTCTGTAACAACCTACAGTTTCGGGTCAGTTAAAAAAGGCTTTTTAAATGGACTATGTTGTGTAAGTCTATTTTTTTTGTGGTCACGATACCTGAGATTTTTGTACCTTGTAGGACTTTAAATGTACTTTCCAGTTACATTCAGTTTTCAAAGCTAATTTTTGAAGCACCAGTTTGAATACCTTTTTTGGTTTTATTTAATCTTCCCTCAAAGATCCTGTACACAAATTCCTCATTATAGAGCCTCTGGTGTGAAATAGATGTCAGGTAAATTTGATCTGCAGTGGATTATTATGATTATACTGTACTTCCTGCAATACCTCCATATCTTTCTGTGGTGGGTTGACCCTGGTTAGGCGCCAGGTGCCCACCAAAGCCGCTCTATCACTGCCCTCCTCAGCTGGACAGGGGAGAGAAAATAGATTGAAAGGCTTTTGTGGGTTGAGATAAGGACAGGGAGAGATCACTCGCCAATTGCCGTCATGGGCAAAACAGGCTTGACTTAGGGAAATTAATTTAATTTATTACCAATCAAATCAGAGTACGGTAATGAGAAATAAAACCAAATCTTAAAACACCTCTCCCCCACCCCTCCCTTCTTCTCAGGCTTAACTTTACTCCGAATTTTCTCTCCCCCCAACCACCCTCAATCCTTGCCACGCAAAGCCAATACACTTTCTAAAACTTCTTAGTTTTGTAAGGTTCTTTGTGTGATTTGGACTGCCTTTTGCGCATACAGTCGTGTAATTACTCAGTTACATTCAGGTGCACGTACCAAATAAACCAGCCTGGTTTTAGGAATCTCAGGATCATGCGAGAGCCCACATCTTCTTGAGAGAGAAGCCTGTAGGAAAGATTATGAGACATTTGAAGCTGCATTATAATTCTTAGCTGATTGAAGTACTCGTCACAAGACATGTATTTGCTGAATGTAGCCCTTTGTTCTGTCTCTGTGAACAGATAGAAATTTGTATACATTTGTTTCTTGGGACTGCTCCACTAGTTGCTGCAAATATATTTGAGCTTTGGGATTTTTTATGAACTTTAGCAGAATATTGTCACTAGTATAATATTTGCAATTCACTATTTAAGATTTGATTGGTCTCCAAACCAATGTAATTGTTGCATTCCTAAATTTTCAGGCTAGGGGGACTGTAATGTTTGAGCTTCCCTCCTGCTCACGATAGGGACCTTTATACCCAGGGCAGCAGTAGGGCTGATCTCGGGCTGAGGAGAATGGATATGAGCTTTTATGAAATTGTAACTTCTTTTCTCTAGTGTCTTTTAGTTTGCCTCTCTTAAAAAAAATATTATGTCTGTTCTTTTTTTTTTACAGAGCGAAGCTGAAAGATTGAGAGGCTGCTATACCTGTTATACCTGCTTTCTGGGCTCTTGCTAGGGCTGGCATCCAGAACCAAACCGGTCTGTCCATCCCTAGCGTCCTTGGCACATGTGGCTGTAGGGAATCCATTTATTTGTATGCTGAGAGGGAGCCAGGCTATTTCCAGTCCACTGTGCAGTTTAACCCAGACACTTGACTTTAAATGCAGACTGTCTGAATCAAACCTGAACGTTAGGCAAGTGTAAATGAAACTCAGTTTGACAGGTTACTTTGTGAGATTCACTCTTCTCCATGCCTGTGCAGATAAATTGGCCATCACGTGAGCCAGCGGGCACCATTCGTGACATCATTGCTTTGATTTCTCTTTTGTTAACATTTTTTTTGGTCGTCACTTTTAGCAGCATTATCTGTGGCAACAACTATATGACTTTTACAACAACTACCACTGCAAGAGTGTTATTTTTAACACCTTCTACAACTGATAGCTATTGGTAAATTTTCATTGCTCTTAACAGCACTATTCCTTTTTAATAAAGGCTCTGGCAGCTTTAGCCACTGAATATTGAATATTATTCATTTCAGCAGGTCTGTCCCTTCAGTGAATTAATTCTCAGATTTAATATTAGAATTATGCACTTTTGATATGGCAATTAAAATACAAAATATAAGTTACGAAACAACCACTGAAGAATATTTAACATGAAAAAAAAAAGAAAAAAGAAACAAGATTCAAAGATTGTAGCCTTTGGAGAACATATTATCGACCTCATGTCTAAGTCTAGAGACAGATTTTTCATTATCACAACAGTCTAAGGGAACCAAGAAATGCCATGGCTATATTGTACTAAGTGCTACACAAATACAAAGAGAGAGATTCTAGAAAAACTGGCAGCCTAATAGACATCTGACTAATAATGAAAAAGGGTGTATTTTCTTACCTTTTCTTACCTGATTCTGAAGTTTCTCATAAAGCATAATGAGATGAAGTTAGCTACCTGTGGATAAAAGTTATCCAACGAAAACCGGTAAAAAATGTTGCTGATTTGTTGTAACATACTGCATCTTTTTTAGTCTAATGCCTTGACTATAAGCCATTCTTCCATAGTAACTTCAATAGTAAAATTTCTATTATAGTTAATAAAGTTATGAATCACAGCTCATTTCTTCTGAGTTAAGTGCTAGAGAAAGATGACCACCTCTAAAATATATATAAGGTTGCTGTAACCCCATTTGTACAGTTGTCATTTCAGACTCTGAGGGAATAAAGGTATTTTAGCAAAAAGTGTTAGCCATTCACAGGCTTTTATCACAACTTTTACACCCCGGGAAGTGAAAACTGATGTCCTTGAAACTTTTCTTGGAAGCCTAAACCTCCTTGCTGTACTCAGATACTGACAGGGGTTGTTTCAGCGTATCTGTCTTTCAGAAACCAAGATTAGAGACCATGCAAGAAATGAAGAGGAAAACTACCATTCTTATGGATTCAGTGAAAATTTTTTACTACTACATAACTGCATTTATCTTTGAGGTGCTGTCAAAAATGTTTAATTAACTACTAGCATTCTAGGCTAGAGAGCTTCTTTCTTGTCATTTGGAGCATCAGCTGGGTCTCACGTAGGCATGCAAAAAGGAATAAACTACAGGATATTTTTCTTGTAAAACTTCAGTAATGGAACATTATAACTATTGTTTTTCTGCTTCCAAGTGGTGACAAGTGCTTTTAATGATAGCTACTACTTTGGGAGCTTCATTATTTCTGAAATGTTACGTCGAATTTTCCTTATTTGGAAGTAATTAGCCTTGTGCAGAGTAACTAAACTAATTAAAAAAACATTCTAACTTCATTTTTGTTTATGATTATATCTCTGTCATGTTTTGAACTTCTGATGCATTTTTATAAATTATTAGAGTGAATATTGATACTCTGTTCTAAAATTGTATCTGATATAGATTTTATGATACTAAAAAATAAGTAACTATAGAAGTAGGCAATGTTAACAACAACAAAACCCAAACCCACCCACCCACCCCCCAGAATATAAACACTAGACAAAGTAAAACCACAAAGGATTAAGGGATTAAATGTATTTCTTAAACACACTGGCCACAAGATTTGATTAATGAGTCTAAGCACTGCAGGTCGCCTTAGTCCAAAACCACATTTTTATAAAGCACATTAAACTAAATGACTGGGGCCCTGCCATTTTCTCAGTCTTGAATAGAAAGTTTCCAATTAGTTACCAAGAGGCTGTATTCCATGTTTGCTGGTAAAAAGTTTTTAATAGTAGAATTAAACCCCACATGTTTATGTGTAGTAAAGGCTTTGGAACAAATACAGCATGGGTAAATGCAGTGTGTCTCACTCATATCTTCATTGTTTCATCATTAATAATCTTGAAATTTTTCTTTTCCCGCCTGCCTTTTTCTTTTCCTCTCTCTTTTTCTGCAAAAGACCTACCTAAGACATGTTAGTGTATTTTATGGCCCATTTAGTACCCGATCTGGCTGCTAAGACTGGCACAGGCACGGACATTGTAATGTGGACATCTTCACAGCAGGAACTGGAATTCCAAATAATTTCATGTCTGCTAATGAAGAGGTCAATGGATAGTGTTAATGTTCTGCAAAAAGGCCCTACAGACCATTAGCAGTTCCTGAAACCAGCCATCCTAAAAGGCAGAGCTTTTGAAATCAGATGAAGATTTTTAATCTTTTGAATCAAAAGGAGGAATAGGTATCATCTTTCATACAGATATGTAATTTTCATTCTTCAGTTAGTCTCCTAATCAACAAGATTTATTAGTATGGAAATTATTGTCATCATATTAGTGATGTCATATATATAATTCTTAAAAGTATTAATGTTATTTGCAAAACAAAGAACATTCACCGAAGTTGGTAATATACTGCAGAGATTGGTACTCCAAGAATATGATGTAAACTCTATGTGCTTTTCTGAATCAAGCTAGCCATAAATAGATGCTCACGTCTGTCATGTTTATTCAGATCATGCGTTAATTATAACACCGCTTTTATAAGTTAAGACTTACTTTGTCAAAACACCGCAGATTTCCATTTACTTCTTATTTCTATAAAATCCGCCTCCTTCCAGCCCTGATACTGTGGCTGTCTCTCATTCTAAGTGGGACAAGAAGGGTACAGGAGCGGTTAAGAGAAGGTAGGAACTGAATGTAAAGTGAGCGCACTGTAAGAAAAGACAAAACTGGAGGAAACCGTTGTGTGAAATGTCCTGCACATCAACATAAAGCAGATTGACACTGTAACATTGCTATACTTCAAGAAGTTCCTAATGTAACTCTGCCATCACTTCCTCAGCAGATGGTCTCCTTTTTCTTCAGCAAATGAAAAACTTTTGAGCAACAGAAATGTAATTTTTGGCCTTATTTAGCATAAGTATTCAGGCTGTTGGTATTTGATTTCTATTAGAACTACTATTTTGTTTCTACACTTCCTGTGACAAAAGATACGCTGGAGCTCTCACAAAACCAAGTAGTTGTAACCGTAGAGACTTAAAGACTAAATTAAACATTACACATACGTTCCACATCATTGAAAGTATACAAGGTAAAGTATGAAAAGATATGGAAGGCTGATAACCCAAATGACAAAGTATTCATTCAAACGTTTCTTGTTCAAATTAGTGACTTTGTACTAATAAAAATGGACGAGTTATCTGTTTACTCACTTGGCATTCCTGCGGCTCAGAGCAGAGGCTGGTTTTTACTAGGTATGGGGAGTGTCTTGGAACAGGCAGGATGACTTCAAAGTGGCCTTTGAGTGGCTTTGTGTCATAGGAGAAAATCATGCCAGGCTGCATTAAAGCTGTCTCAATTTTTTTCATGTTCCTTTATAAATTTGGATTGAAGTGCAGAGGTTAATAGCCGTTCTGGAATCATTTGCCTTGAAGCAACAGTAGCATTTTCCTCTGGTATGCAGGATGAGTCTTAACCTTTCAGCAACAGCGAGACAAGGACAAGCTGGGTCAAATTGCACCTCCGAGTTACATACGCGTAAGCTGATAGATTGGCCTTTTTGTTTACTGGCTGTGAATGAAAGGAATCTGTTGCTCTCATCTGCGCGGCAGCACACAAAGCATGAACTCTCAAGGAATCGATGTTTGGCCTTTTCACAATTATGAAATTCCTTCACCATTTCCATACAGTTTTCCTCTGGGGGATATATTTTGTCCTTAGTAACTCAGCTTGTTTGTTCTATAGATTGGAAATGAGACTGTTGATACATTTTTATGACACTTTTATCTAGTCGTGTTGTTAATACTAACAGCTTTTTTAAAGGCATAAGGAGTATCTTTGCATCTTTCTCTAATAAAGCCTGGGAGAAAATGCATTTCTAAATTGATAATTTTTATGTCTCTAATTTAAATACATTTGATTCTAATTCACCCTTGGGAGCGCAGATAGTGGGTGTGCGGTGGATAAGTAATATTAACACTGTGTATGTTGCCAAAATTATTTCTGAGGAAGGAAGAGCTTTAAAATAAAACGGTCTCCTCATGTCGGGTTCCATGTCTGAGACACTGCACGCTTTTCAGCAGCCACTCAAAGGGTTACAAACATCGGGTCTCAAACGCGGCATCAGAGGCAGACTCTGCACGCCACCTTAGGAAACATTAGCTCACGCATTAAAGCTGTCCTCCTAAGCATGCAAGCTGAAACATTACCCAAAAGAATTACCATTATAACCATGCAAAGCAGTTAAACTTTTAGCAGGCTTGTAAAAGTGTTACAACGTCAAGGCCTACACACGGGATCAGGAGCTTTATTTTTCCAGAAACTCTGGAAAAGGGCAGTAAAAAGTCACGACAGTGGAGTTACAGCAAAATGTTTATTAAGAAAGGTATTACACTGTTCATAATAAAGTTAGGCTGCTATCATCTTGCCTGAATTCTTACTCAGTGTTAGATAATTCTTACCAATACACTTTCCATGACACTTGGAGAACAACATAATTCCTTTTTTAGGAATAACTTATTTACTAAATTAGATATTTGGGATAGCGGGAAAAAAATTGTTGTCATCATTAAAAAATAAAATTCTCATTCATCTGAGAAAAGGATACTAATTTTTTACACAATATCTCTACTTGTTCTTCTACATGACATGAGACTTTTACTTAACAGCTTCCAAGGAACCCAGTTGGTCTTCCTGGTTTCATATTCATCGCTCATTCTCCTCTTCCCCTGATGGCTACAATAAGCAGCTTTCAGTTGTTTCAACTGTCAAAAATGCTTCATATCAATGAGCAGCTCCCTTTTAATATCAATTTCTAACTCATTTGCGCTTCATGCTAGGGATTTTCTGTAGCTCCACTCCCATCTTTAGCACACAGAGAAAAATTATCTTCTCCTGAATTACATTTGTCTTGTTACACCGAGTGGGGACTCTTTTAAGTAACAAATCTTAAATTGTTGTTGTATGTTGCTAATGAAATCTGTAGGCTGCATGAGACAATCTTAGTTTCATAATAAGTGGAAGTACATGAGGAGACGACTGTTCATTACAATCGGGTAGAATTTGTGCAGTTTCACCCGTTTACATGTTATTTCCTATAACGCTAGTCATACGTTCACCCTCACAATTTGTCTTCTGAAGTGCAGATGAAAAACACAGGACAAAGCCTAAACGAAAGCGTGCTTCCTTCCTCATATCCTGTATTTATCTCTGTTAAAATGATGATAAAGTTGCAGCTGCCAAGTCCCAATCCTTTAACTGACCTTGCCGGTTTTTGGCCGTGTTTGTCCCTTTGACTCCTGGACCCTGTTAATGGCGATGGAACTCTGCGTGTGCACCAGCAGTTCCCCGTGGAGATGAGTTTGCCATCTCCATTTTTGAAGTGCCTCAGTACATGTCCACTGTCCTGGGCTTGCTAAGAGGATTACTGATGCAGAAGCACTGAAGCTGCCTCTTTAAGTGAAATGCACGCTAATTTAATTAAGTATCAGTGGTGCCATGTTATTGCTTTGCTTTTTGATCTTTAAGCTGCAAATTACATTTCCATCCCATCAACTCATTTGCTTTTTGAAACACAGTTAGTTCACCAACTGCATTATACAAATAATATGAACACTCTTTACAAAGAATTCTACAATTTATCACTGTTTTACACTTCATTAAACAGAAAAATGAAACAAATTATATTTGAGACAGAATATGGTTTTAATGCTGAAAATTTTATATAGTCATTTAAAATGTTCTCATACACATCTGCCAAACATGTTAAGTAGCTAATTATAATTTTCCCCTTACAATATACGATAATGTGGCGATAAAATGTGTCTTCAGAAGCATGTGTAGGAAGTAGTCCACAATAAACATAGAAGTTGAAAGGTCTGAATTTACCAGATGATGTTTCTTTTCTTCTTTCTTGATGGCACAAGAGAAGCATGAGGTTGTGATGTTGTTTTTGCTTCTTCTTTGTTGTTTTATCTTTTGTCAAGGTCATAAAGCTTGCACTTAAAATTGTCAATCGTTTTCTGGCACCTGGCTGAACATTTGAATGCTTGCCAGATTTTGTTTCACAGAGGTTTTAAGTGACACCTATCTCTTCCTCTCTTTTACACAATGTAGATATTATTTGCATATTATTAAGAGCCTCTGGAGAAACTTTGCATCTCATTTCTTTTTCCAGACTAGTAACTTTTGAGTTTTAATATGTTAGCAGCCAGTTCTGTCTAAATCATTTTCATAGTAGATAAGAAACCTAACCCTATGTAAATTTAATTCATTGACTAAATAGAACTGAGTATTAATTCTATGACACTAACTAGAAGGAAAAAAAAAAAAAAAAAAAAAAAAAAGCAAGGAAGAAAATCATTCAGGAATCTAAATAGTAAGTAGACCTTGGGAGAAAATTATATGTGCCTGATCAGCATGAAGAGGCATAAACTAGCAGTATGATTTTGGAATATTAATCATATTTATACATACATATATGTTTTAGCATCTCTTTCCAGTAGTACTTGGACAAGACTTGGACGAGAAATTTAATAAGAGATTTTCAAAATGACTTTTCAGAAGATGTTATTATTCTTCTGATATTACCATTAAAAGCACCTTTACACACAATAACTTTGTTGCGTATGCCAGCCTGCCATGCTGTGCTGTACCGAAGCTGCCATTCAGGTTCCGGGCGGATTGGAAATACGTATACACCACTGTGACGACCATGGGTCCATCTCTTCAAAAACCCTCCCTGTAAACATCGAGGGGGTCCTGTCAGGTCCTCCCAGAGATGTCTCTGCTCCAGGGTCACCTCACAAGGCAAGTGCTCCAGATCCTGTCCATTCTGGTGGCCCTTCAACAGTCTTCCTTCAGTTTATTGCTATTTTTCTGTTATTGAGCAGCCCAAAATGAGGCATTCAAGAGAGGAGACTGAGAACAAGGCTCCGCAGCTAGGTGAAGGCAAAGCTGAGTGGTAACTCTGCTCATTTTCTGAGCAAGCTCTCTTTTGGAAGCAGTTGAAAACCTTAACCAGATTTTTTGCACATGTACTATCATTGAACTAACATAGCTTCAGAGGTGCCTTTAAATCTTAAAGAGGTGGCTTTAAATCTTAAAGTCTGAGCAAAAGTCATAACTGTATAGAAATAAATACCTCCTTCAGAGGGCCTTATAGTTAAAGCACGCTGGCTCAGAACTCAGACTCATAACCCAAGTTCAACATGAATGAAATCTGATGGAAGAGGAAGGATCTCAACTAGGGCTCTGACGGACCTGCTGAGGACGGTAATTCTTAAAGAAAGAACCACCAAAGCTGAGAACCATCGCTCTCTTCTCTCCATTATACCTTACACTGGGGAAGAGTCTATGTCTTGAATCAGGTTCCTGGCTTTCCTGGAGATTCTAGATTCTGTCTGTAAAGAGATTTTGACTGTCTGCCAGGGTATTTGCTGTAACTGGCAAATATTAATAGCAAGCACTTATCAAAAACTTATATCTAAATGTATCTATAGGTACATGCACGTTTCCTACTCATTCATTACGTACATAGAGTGAACTATTCAGTGACCCTGAAACAAAGATGCGTGACCTGTTTGTGATATCAAAATGTTAGATTCTTCATCAGGAAAACACAAATTTAAGGACATTGAAGCAAAACAAGGGATTTCAACAGCCTACCCCAAAAAGCACAAGCACAAGATGACTGAAGGAGCCTTTAATGAGTAAGCACAGGCTGAAAACAGAGATGATGCAAATCTCAAATGGACAGGTACTGGTCATTAAGGGAACGAAGTCTTGGGAGCTGGGTAAAACAGGCCTCAAGAATAACAAAGAACAAATGAGTATCCAACAATCACAAAACATACCAGGTACAGAATTGCTGTCATAAAACAGGGAATTTGCAGGCCAGTGAATAAATCTTATGTAAATTACTATATTATCCCATATATAAAAAGTAACCCCAAAAGGACTCGAGACAAAAGAGGAAGAAACCTCTAAATACAAAACCAAACAGTAAGGAATAGGTAGGAAAAGGATGATTCAAATTAGAGAGTTCAAACTCTCATTTAGAATGTAAATGGGTCACAGCAAAAGCACAATGTACGTATGCTGAATGCTTGAAAAATGAGAATAACTCAGATAAAGGAAGCTACACTTTTAAACAATATAATACATCTATAAACTTTAAATGGTTAAATAGATACTGTGTTTTGTTAGGGTTTTTTGGTTTTTTTTTTGTTCATTAAGTCATTTTCAATTAATTTTAAACAAATTTGTAATTCAATATGTTTTCACTAAAGTCCTCCTGAAAAAAAATATTTCCAAAAAAAGAGGAAAATGAAGAACCCCCCCCCCCTAAATTACACCCCCCTGGTTTATTTTTCCAGAGATTCATATTTTTCCAGCCAGCATTTGGGCACAGCTGAACTGTTGATTTTCATTTCTCTATCCAGAAACATGCACAAAATCCCCAAGGAATGGGTTTTATTTCTCATCTTTTTAAGGACTAAATCTCTAGTCCAATGGTATCCTACACCAAGATACATGTACAATCAGTGAAAAGAGGCTCAAATCTTCAGAGGTGAATTGTTGTATTTTAAAATGGGAGTCAAAACTAAACAAGACTAAATGGGATTTGAGGGTATCTATCCCTTCCCAGTCATAGATGAATCTTAAAGCAGGTGTGTAGCTTTCACATGACAAAAGTTGGGTTAAATGCATCTTGTCCGCAAAATATTTACATGCAGTAAACCATGAGTCTACCATGATATATCAACAAGTACTTAAGCTGTTTAAAATACAAAATGTTGTAAATGCAGCTTCCTCCCCCCCCAAAAAGAGTAAAAGATAAGAAATTCTCTAAGAAAAGGTACGTTTTAAGTGGATTTGTATCTGTTATTTTTACTTCACCTTATGTAGCTTTCTTGTTGAAGATAGCACAGTAGGATTTTCAGTGTCCAGTTTGATGTCACTCACTTGCTGGATGATTTTGAAGATAACTTACATCCAGGTCTAATCTTACCACAAAAAAAAATTTGATGCTAAAGGTGTCTGGCATATGGAATTCCCTTAGAAATTCAAGGCTATGATTCAGTGAACAACAGTAAGAAAAAGAAAGAGAAATCTACCTGGTGTTTTTCCTGAGTCTGAAGAATTCAATCGGCACCTAGCTGCACTCTTACGAGGAGGTTTTTATCAGAGTTGGATATCTCAGTCACATTTTTGTCATAGCCATAAATAAAGCTTACTAGATTATTAGGTCTGTCCAAATCCAACATCACAATAAATCAGACCAGGATTTTAAGCAAAAAAATCATCCTGCATTGCCGTCTTATACATACTGGTGTATCATTACACCATTCTCCTTCAGGTATTTTCAATTCAAGTAGATTTTCAGTACGTTTCACACACACATACTCAGTGGACAAGCAAAAACCAGAATAATACAGTTAGTGGTCTATCACCACCCTGACTGACATATTTTGGTGCAAATGACCTGAAAAATAGAAGAGAATTACTCTGGGATAAGCTTTGCAGGCTGTTGTATTACATTAATGCTCTGCTAGCCTTGGCATAGAGAGAATGACAATGACAGTGCCCAAGCAGCAAAAGAAATATGTCAAAGACATATGGGATCATATATAAAATGCTGTAGATCTTCTGGCTTTTACAGTCAAGACACAGAAAAATTAGAAATATAACAGAAAGTAGTTTCCCAGGTTGCTTAAGTTAAATCAGTGTTATTGGAGATCAGGAGAGAGAGGTGGCTTAAAGCCACCTTTGTGATCAATATTTGCTGCCCCTGTTCCAATTATACCACTTCTTCTAGAAAAATATGTCAAAACACAATTTCAGGCTTTACATATGGCCCACAAATTGCCTGAAACCGTATAATGCTCAGCATTTTCTCTGTCCAGCATAACTAAAGTAGTTGGACTGGAAGCATATTGTGCCATTCACAGTCAGGTGACCTGCAAAGTAAAGAACAGCTTAATTTATGCTAGAGAAGCTTAAAGATTATCAGCATGATGAATAAGAGCTATAAATAGATGAGGGTATTTTAGGGATCTGGGTGAAGCCCTTAAAGAGAACTTCACTGAATATAAAATATCACTAAACAAACTGTGTCCCTTGCTTTTCTATGAGGACAGAAAGACCCCACTAGATTTCCTTACCAGGTTTTGTGTCTTTTTTATGATTTTCTTTTTTTTCATAAGGGTAAAAGGTATGTGGTCACTGTAGTGGTTTTATTTTTAATATCGATTATTTATTGTTCATGGATGGACTTGACTATACATTTGAATTATAGTTTGTGTCAGCAATAGGTATGAGTGTAAAATATAAAATTGTGCAAGCTCTGCAATTCCTGTACTGGATCTTATCTTGAAGAAGCTCAACCTCCAAGATCACAAACTCCACACACATAATAAAGAAAATTACGGTGTAGCTGCCTGAAATATGTTTCATAGTATAAGGCAAGTACAGGGAGGGGGGGAAAGGGTAAAAGAGTCCAAGGAATGGAAGTAAATAATTTTACTCTATATTTCATCTTAAATAATACTAAACTTATCATGCACAGTTTGGGCCTAACAAATTATTACTCTTGATATAAGCTCAAAACTAGTAAAGGTGCCCATTGAAATAAAATTACAAAGATGTGTCAATGTTTTCTTTGCTCGGTGTCCAGAAAAACTCATTTATGGTTGGACCTGGGGATCTTAAAGGTCTTTTCCAACCTAAATAATTCTATGATTCTATGATTCATGGGGAAAAGTCCTAACATTAGGAAAAATGCTTTTTTGAGTGAAGAGGGTGGGGAAGTTCAGGGGAAGAAGAGAACGTGGGAGAGGATGAGCACTCCTTTAGGGCATGCAGAGAAGGGATTGTGGGGGAAGATTTGAAGGGTGAGCAACAGTGGGAAAGAGATGCTCCTTCCTCACAAAGCCTCCCTCCTTGAAGGATTTTTGAGACAGAGAAATGCCAGAGTAGAAGCAAAATGGAGGAAAAGTCCTATGATGGCAAGGAAGCCATTACTTTACCTTTACAGTTCAAGGCTTTCTTTGGAAATCAAACAGGGATAAAGCTAATAGAGTAAGACATTATTCGGTTTAATGCAAAGTGAGGGGATTTCTTACAGTGAACATACTCCACAGATATATAGTGTAGCAATTCTATATAGTAGGGGAATGCATAGAACACATCGATTTCACCATTAGAAGGTTCGATGACTTTGGGAAAAAAATAACTTATAACTGTTTAAACCTAGAAAAGGCTTCTATTCTGGAAGCACCATGTGTTTTGACCTCTATTTCCTTCACTTCTGTGAAGGTAATATTTCTTGTAAAAAGCACTCTATCATTAGCTTTTGACACGTCTCAAAAGAATGTGATTTTTCTGTATTACAAAATATATGACAGTAATTTCTCAATTCATACTATACTTCAGTGATAACAACTTACTACTTTGTAGAATAAGATACAAAAAATAAATTAGTAGCAGTAAAAAGTATACATATATTTTAAATAAAGTACCCCTGCTTCTGATATGGATATGACAGAAAAATGTTTGACATTCTTAGATAGTATAAAATGGTATGGTTTTGTTGAAATAAATGAAGTGACACTGATCTACACATTTGTGGATCTGTTCCACAACTTCTATCTACTTTTCAACAACAAATATCAGTCATTTTATTTTTGATTAACTTTTTTTTGGGTGTATGGACTATAAACACAACTTGTTTAGTCATCCATCTGGTATGACAGATGGTGGACATGATCAATGAATGCAATGAAACATGGCTGTAACAAGCTAAATATTTGATAATTAATAGCTTAAATAAAACCAGTGCTCAAATCAACTTGACTAGTGTGACTTAGACACTCTTACAAAAAAAAAAAAAAAAAGAGAAGAGTTAAATATTTCATTTTTCTAAGAAAGATAGCGATTTATCAGTATCTCAGATATCTTCTAAGAATTGTCAATAACTAGGAATAATAGGTCTTATGAATAGACATAACAATAATGCGTTAAAGTCTCTTCATACCATAACAAGGATAAAGAGGAGCAGATATACGAGTAGAGCCTTACAGGAGCAGTGCCTCTTGAGTGAGCTCTCAATAAACATATGCAAATTAGGCCAGCAGGTAAACAATCACTGTTTGCTTCATTCACCCACCACCACCACCACAAGTGACGATGTTTCCATCAGCCACAGTCAGCTCTGTACCTGCTGATGGGACCCCCCGCGCAATTATTTTGTTTCCCCAGTGCTCTATCAACCTTTAACGAAGATGCCCAAGTTCCTCCTCTTCCTCCCCGTCACTGGGAGCTCTCCTGCTTTAGGTGAGCTGGTATAATTTACTTTTTCTTTTAATGGAGAGGGACCAAAGGGTGGGAGAGCGGGCACACAGCAAATTGAGTCAAAGCAGCCTAAAAATGTTATGTGGAGAAGGGAACCGGGGTCCAGAGCTCTTGGGAAGCTTTGTGTTTCCTGCGTGTGGTGACTAGGAGGGAAGTTCAGAGAAACAGCCGGCAGATTGGCCGTATGAACTCTGCTGGGAAGACAAACACTGAAAATGTGAGAAAAAAATACCCTTTTTAACTTTTTTTTTTTTCCAATAAGAGGCAACCATCAGGAATTCTTGCAGACAGGCAGTCCCTGAACAATGTAGGAGATGACTGGCAAAATTGTTTCTCTGATTACCCAGTAAAAATAAGAGTGAGTAGGGAAACAAAATTAATCATATACCATAAAACAAGACCTGGAGTGGCTGAAGTAAAAAAGGAAAGGACAGTTATAGCCCATTGTAAATAAGGACTGTGTCTTTACACAAGTATTTTCTTCTCTGCTCATAAAGCACCAGTGACTTTGTTTTACATGACAAAGTGTAGTTTTATGTGTAGTTTTGATATCCTCTCCATTAACTAGGGTATTGTAGGGCAACTGAAAAACGAGGGGTTTTTGATTGCAAGTCTGTGCATCAATCTGCAAGGAACACATTTCAGTCTAAAATAAAGATGACTTGGGAGAAGTGACAGTGATTTGGAAAGTAGCTTATTAAAAAGTTAAGTTACCAAAAGAAAATAAGAACTATATTAGATGGATTACTATAAACCACAATCGATATAATAATGAGGCTCTGTGAGCTCTGGACACTGGCAGTGTCAGTGTTGAATTCCCTCTCTGAATTTAAGCCTAGTATAGTCTGTCTGTTCTTCTTATGAAACCTCAGACAGAAGTTTTAACGTTGCTTTATTCTGCAAAGTTCCTGAGTTCCTGTTACAAGACGAGTAATTCCTTTCAAAATAGCTGATTGTATTTGAAAACAAACAATCAAACAAAAATCAGACTCTTTTCTATAATTATTTCTGCTGTTCTAGTATTAAGATTTGAGGGTAACTGTGACAGCAGCAGGCGACATTGTATTTCCACTTATGCTCTCCACTTAATATCTATGAACGTCAGTCGACAGAACCTTTAACTGATCATTGCATTTTGAAATGAAAATCCTGATTCAGCATTTGGTAAGAATTTTGATTTTATAAATCAAATCAACAATATCTTATTTTCAGTTTTCTCTATACTAAACAGCAATTTAGCCTATATTCTCTTCTCATTTATTACCACTACTACTAATTGTAACAGCACAAAGAAGTGACATAGGAAAGCTAATGGTAAGATCAAGTTCCTACAAAGACTCTTACATCTGCACCATCACACCATGAATAAGCTTGGGTGACAACATGGAAGGTCATATTCAGAAATACTGGACTGGGAACTTTGCGCCTATGTAATGTGATTTAGGTTTGCTTTTTCAGAATTCACTTTTCCCTTTCTGAGATCCTCTTTCAGCCCATAGTAATCTATGAACAACAAAATTAAAAACTTATCTGCATAAGCCATTATCATTATAATTATTTAACTTATTAGTCTAATAAATAAGGATTGAATTTCATATTTTAAAATATGAAAGAAGATATATAGACCTTTCTGATTAATCTGATTTTAATGTGTGCTCAGACGAAGTACAGAATATCCTATGAGAGCCTCATTAATCTTAATAGATTGCTGATTATGCAGGTGGCAATCATTAGACAGACCTATCTGACCTATTTCCCTGTGTGCCATTGGCTGCTAGAAGATAAGCCTCTATTCCATTAATGTCCATGGCTAAAACTTCTGCAACTGTAGTGCTGCAATATCAGATCCGCAGGTAACGAACGGGAAGAGTAAGGACTGTGATTTACAGAACCATGTATTGGGTCTGGCCGACATGGAATTAATTTTCCCCAGAACAGCCCTCGTAGTGCTGTGCTCCGTATCGCTACCCAGAAAGGCGTCGATAACACACTGATGTGTTTTGGCTACTGCTGGGCAGTGCTCACGCAACGTCAAGGCTGTCTCTCCAACATTTCCCCCCCATCACCAGCAGGCTGGGGTGGGCAAGAACTTGGGAGGGGATGTCACCAGGACAGCTGACCCAAACTCACCAAAGGGATATTCCAAACCATATGATGCCTCCTCAGCAATAAAAGCTAAGAGAAAAGGAGGCAGGGGGGCATTTCTTATTACAACATTTGTCTTCTGGAGCAACTGCTACACGTACTGAAGGCCTACTTCCCAGGAATTGGCTGGACATCACCTGCTGATGGGAAGTAGAAGAATGAATCTTTTGTTTTCCTTTGTTCCCACGCACAGCCTTTGCTTTTGCTTTATGAAACTGCCTTTATCTTGACCCATGAGGTTCTTTTATTCCATCTTATTTTCTCCCTTCCCCATCCTGCTGAGGAGGGCAGTGACAGAGCAGCTTGGTGGGCACCTGTTGTCCAGCCAAGGTCAACCCATCACAAACTGTAAGCCAAGATTTTCAAAACAGTTGCCTGTAGTTAGTTTGAAATTTGATTTTAGAGAAAGCTCTCAATGTTCCCAGGCTTGTAAAAAGTTAGGCTACTGATGTCAGAGTGTGGCATTTTAACGGAAGCCTAAGAAATTCAGTTCTGAAAATCTGACTTCCTTTCAGTAACAACTTTAGTCATCCATCAACTTGATAGAAAGACTAACTCAAAGCCTGTCACAAGACAGACGAATACAAATTTGTTGCATTAATTTCTTTTATCTTCATAATTCTGTGCAAGGGTAGTGCTTGGAGAAACTCTTGCCATTGCTGAAGGCTGGCAATAGAGCTGTGAATAGAACACCTCTGTCTCTGAGCCCTGGAGTTTTCCTACCCCTCCATTAGTTGCCCCTACAAACAGTGGCCCATTTTTTTCTATTTTTATCTAATGACTGCCCTGCTTCACTGCCCAGCAACCTTAGATGAAACCCTCAGGTTTATAGTTACATCAGATTTGTTTAGCTAACCAATTAATTGTATGGTTTGATATTCAGGAGATAGCAGTTCCTTGAAAATCCCAATTAACATGAGCTGAATACTATCTTCTGTCTTTTAGATCAAGGTGCTTTTGTGTGCCTGGTTTCAGAGGTTGTGCAGCTGCACGGCTCTGGTCTTACTATGTGATGTGAGAAAACATGTGGCTCTGGACAGGGTTTTGAGAGGAAACAGCACCACAGTAATTTCACATTTTTATGAAATATTTCACAAGAGCAATTGCCATGCACGTGAGTCTATAACTGGTATCTGAGTGTGAACAGTACTCAAAGAGCTTTGCTGATGAAACCAGTGAAATGCATAAAATAATGAAGCTCTGAAGAACAGAAACGGGAAGATCTGTTGTCATAGGTTATTGGCACCCTAAGTAAAACACCCACAGGCGTATTATTTTATAGGCTATATTGGCAGAACTCGGCAGTCATTAAAAGTGAAACCAAAGACGCCTGCCCTCATTGCATGCTGATGTAAAGTGAATAATCTGAATATATTTCTAAGAATAATCCAGTAACTGCTTCTAAACTCATTGTTGACTCCGGAGCAGGGGTCAGGAATCAGAGTCGTAGTGAGTGGTGTGTGTCAGCGAACTGTGTAGCTCTTTGTCAAACAATACCAAGGGTCATGTATTTCCCCTTCTTAGAATATATCTCCCATTTACCTGTTAAAGGAAGTGAAAAGATTTTTGCAAACAGGGATATTCCCAAAAAGATTTTTTTAAAATACATTTCCAGTCCTAGATTTAACATTCAAAGTGTTCTGCCAAATTAACCATGATAAGAAGTTTGTAAAAGTGTTTGCCCTTTGATAATAAACTCAGAAGTTCTCAGATTAAATACTGCATTGTTTCCTGCCTGATACTTATCCCACTGGTTTTAATTTGACTTTTTCTAACTAAGAATTTCATGACAGTATGGTGGGTAAAATTTCAAAAGAAAATTGCAAATTTACTGATGAAGGGAGGGAATATTTATATACGAAATGGGCAGCAGGGAAGTGATGACTCAAATGCTATTAAATGATCTTACATTTTTAACCAAAAATTGCTGACAATTTCATTAAATATGAAACATTAGATTAATGGATTCAGAATCTTAAAGATCTTCTATAGCAATTTTCCTTAATCTATAAGCTAATCAGATAATCATAAGTTATGCTCAGGGATAGATCTATTTTCTCATAAAGATGACCTTTTGTTCAACTCACAAAGTGTTAATACTTGTGAAACCATATATTGGTACGTATTAATTTATACTAATTGTTTGTACAGTGACTGAAACTACGCTATCTTTTTTACGACATACAAACCCACATGTGCTGTTGAGCCATTTGCAGTCTAAAATTAGACATAAAATTCACAAATTACAGCAGATGGAGGAATGGTAAGAGAAAGGATAACATGGTTCACAGCTGAGATTGTAGGATAGATTTCTTGTTTCTTCTCTCCATTGTTATCTTTTCTTTCCTTCCTTTTATGTTTTTAGTTTGTTGGTTGTTTTTTTTTCTTTTTTCCCTTCTGGCATTCTCATAACGAAGAGAGGAAACAAAGCAAGCAGTCATAAATGAGCCCCTATAGAAAGGGAAGAGTGTCTCTCATGATGGTCTGATGGCTGTGGATACAGCCATAATGCAAGTGAATAAGTCATGTATTGGTGCAATTACCTGAGCAGTGAATGTTATGAAAGATGCAAACCAGTCAGATACAGCCTAAAAGCATCAAGAATAATGAAAGATCCAGGAAGCAAGGCCCAGAAAAAAGTTTAACCTAGTTAATGAAAGAGGAGACTAGGAGAAAACAGAATAGCAGCACTCAAATACACAAAAGGTACTATAAAAGAAGTGATGTTTGTGATAAGGAAGATGAAGAACAATGTGTTTAATTTGTATCAGATTTCAACAAGGTCAAAAATTAGTTTAAAAAAGCTTTATAAAAACATTCTATGGATTTTGTGTGATCCTAGTTATAGTGAAACATCGAAATGTTTTAGAGAAGTTGTGATGTGTCCATCACTGACTGCTTTGCAAGATCCTAAAGAATCTCTCTCAGGAATGAGATTTATTACTTTAAGCCATGGATTAGGAAGGGAAAAAATTACATTTCAACCTCCTTTCTTATAATTCTCTGTGATTTTCCACCTAAAAGAAATACTTCATTAAATATACATTCAAATATTCATCAAAAAAATGTTTTTAAGTAATCAGAGTAGGCTTCAGGAATGGAATGAATTAGGAGAAAATGTAATAAAAATTGTTCAGAGACTTACGATTCCAAGATAATAAGAACTCCATAAGAAATCAAAACACTTGGACCACTTCTTTATTTTAATCTTTCAGAGGATTCTGGGACTATCCAGTGAGTTACTTAACTGATCCTTTCCAGAGTTTATTTCGTATATAATAGAGTACATGATGGAAAAGTATAAAAGTATTATCACTAGGCGTTAGTCACAATTCAGTATTCAGAAGTCTCATGTGAAATTTGCAAATCATCTCAAGTCCATTTCAGAGTGTTTGAAGCTATTTCCCTATGCATCATTAACCATTAATTGAATATTGGGTTGCTCACTTAATAGGACTACTATTTATAACTCATTTAGTAGTTAGAAAAGTTTAGAGGTGAAATTTTCATCCTATAGTCATCAATAGTAATTGGGCATCGGTGTCATCACTGTTGGAAGGTCACTTAGAAGCTTCTGCAGCAGTATTAATAGCAGTGCACTGGATATATACTAAATGTTCATTTTTTAAATGATGGATATTTTTATAGTGAGTTAATTTTCTAATGCTTTCAAGAATCCTGGGCATATCTAATTTTGGACATATTGACTTAAGTTTGCTTATCGATATGTTTTCAGTTTTTCCAAATCTCTTTCTTACTTACCCACAGTGATAAAGTTTTGTTACAGTATCTATTAAGATTATCTTGCTTCAGCTTAACAGGGGGTTTAAATCATTAATTATTAAATCACTGCATCCTTACATGGAAGAAATAGTTTTATATTCAAAGCAACCATTTCTGGTTGTTTTTTTTTTAATCTATAATAGCAATTATGAAAACCATTACGGATTATTTTTTTCCCCACAGCTTCTTAAGGGAACATATTCCTTATGAAGAAGGATCATAGAATCATGCAATCATTTAGGTTGGAAAAGACCTTTAAGATCATTGAGGCCAACAAGCAATAAAAAAAACCAAACCAGTTTATTTAATCTGTGCATCTCTGCTGTATTTTCTGTCTTGCTAATCTATAAAATTAATTGTTAGAAATACTCAATCTTTCGCCAGTAGCTTGTAGGAAATAAAGTGTTAAAACAGCCCACATTTACCAAACAATTTCATTTGTTAATATTATAAAAATGTATACCTTAGTAGATGCATATATGTGCAGTTTAAATCAATATCTCCAAATACCTGACTAGGGGTGGGGAGCAGGCAATATGAAGCCAGACTCTTCTCAGTGGTCAAGAAAAGGACAAGAAGCAACAGGCACAGACTGAAACAGGGGGAATTCTATTTAAATTGGGTTTTTTTGGTTTGGGTTTTTTTTTTACTGTGAAGGTTGTCAAACAGGGGAACAGGTTGTGCTGTCCAGAGAGGTTGTGGTGTTTGTATCCCTGGAGAAATTCAGAACCTGACTGGACTCAGCGCTGAGCAACTTGCTTTAGCTGGCCTTGCTTGAGCAGTGGGTTGGACATCTCCCTAGGTCCCGTGAACCTCAATTATTCTGTGACTCTGTGAAATCCACGCAAATAAATCTGAAGGACAAGTTTTATTAACTTTCAGAAATATTTGAATTGAGAGAATTTGTACTCCACCTAAAACTTAATATTTTATTCTCTCTCGTGCCTTGGGAATGTTAGGTTTATTATATCACTCTTTAAAATTGCTTTTATTAACATAAGCACCCAAACTTTGTTTTCTAAATTTAAAGGATGAGAATACTTATGACAGTAAAATATTAACTTGATGAATAATTCAGAGTGGAAAGAAATGGTAGAAGTCATAAAGTCACAGTTTGAACTGTAGCTTTGTGGTTGAACAACATGACCTTTCACATTCGAAACCATGATTTGTGTTTAATCTGTAGTCCTCTAGGAAATTAATTTGGCCAGTAGTCCATACTAGGGAACAGTTTCATAATCTTAAAGGATATTAACTGTAAAACATCCTTTGCTGTTGAGACAGACTTTTATAGAGAATTCAGTATGCTGAAATCTTCTTTATAGACCAGGAATGGCAATTACAGTATTATTGGCAAAACGTTTGGAGGGCAATAGATATTAGAGACATTGGACCTAACTGATAGCTGGCTAAGTTTACGTAATTAAATCAGTCCTTGACAAGTCCCTAAGTAGGTCACAGGGCAGTAGAGGATGAAGCACAACCTCTGCGGCTAATTCAAGGCCTCTGAACCACTGACACAGGGCCTTCTGCTCCACGTTGCTCTCCCTGGGCCCTGAAGGAGAAAAAAGGGAAAATTCGTACTTTTCTCTATTCACGTGAGAAATTGCTGTATGCAGCTATAGTTCGTGAGACCGGTGGAAAAATTCTAGCCGCCACTGGAACCAGGATGAGCTGTATATCTGCACACAAAAGGTTAGTTTAGGCCTTTTAGCCAGGTTCATACAGCTTCTTTTGGCTACGTTGCTTATTAGCTATTCAGCACTCGGTAATTAATTTACTAGGACGGTGGCTACCCCTTTCACTGGAATTTAGGGAGGGAAGCACTGAGACTTAACTTAGGTTAACCCAGTGAATAAAGCACAATGAGCAATGATGAGCAATGGCTTCAAAAACCTAAAATAATGCAGTAACAGGAAATTTAGTTAATCGCCTTTAAAAAAAAAAATCAGTTCTAAGATAGGAGACGAGGCTAATTCCTAGAATAGAGACATGACTCAAACTTTGGAGATACTTGTTTGTATTAACTGTACAGTTAGTTTAAACTAACTAATTCAGCTTAAATGATAAACTTTCAACCATGTAAATTCAAGGGAGATAAATCTTACAACTAAGGTTAAAGACACTCATTGAGAAGTTGAATGGCCATAACATCTTCATGTCTATTATTGAGATAATTTAGAAGGGGTTTGTTTTGTTTGGTTATTGTTTGTTTGTTTGTTTGTGTTTTGTTTGTATAAAATGAAATGACTGGGCAGGAGAAAACAAATTGCTGTTGGAAGACTCCCAGATGTCCTTTTTTTAGTGAGGGACCAGAAGGTCTGAAATCAAAGATGTTTTAGTCAACACTAAAGAACAAAAGATACAACTCTAAAGAATAAACTATTTGCAACACATACACTAACCTTAATTTATGTGAACTCAAACCCACTTTGCCTCTACTAAAAAAATGTTTTGCAAAACACAGGAAAAAATAATGTATTTTATTTTTTTTAATTAAGTATATTTTTATTTTGTAACACTATTTCAAAATGTTAATGTCAGTGCAAAGAAAGAGTGAATAAGATAGTACACTGATTAATAAACCTACTTAGGAGTGCATGATTTTCTGCTTTGATATGCTAGCGATTAGCTAAACATTCTGATTCAGAAAAAGAACCCATAGGTATTGCTTTCAGCTTAGAATTGAAAAAAAATCACATTTCTCTCAGAGTTGATATCTGGGGTTATTTTTGGATGTCATCTCTTTCCTATTCTTCCAAAGACCATTGTACCTACTCTTTGCTTTACATATCTGTATTTAGAACCCAAGAGGAAAATATCAAAAAGTAAAATACTTCTATGAATCACCAGAACTAGAAAGACCATATTGAGCCTTTTGATGGAGTCCTGGAGCAGATGCCTGAGTTGAATGACTCACCACTTCTTCCTTAACCCCAAATATAGTATTGCAGGAAAAAGAAGGACTGAAAGGAGATGAGGAAGGGGAAAAAAAGAAAAAAGGAAAAAAAAAAAAAAAGAAAAGAAATCAAGGAAAGATTGTATCTTGCTTCTAGAATTCTAAGTGTTAATAAGCACCCACTGCTTTCTATTCATTCTCTGATCCTGAATTTTCCATTCATTGAAGCAATTAGGTTCTCAGTAAATTAGTTAGCCTAGTTAGTTCTTCATTTTGCATTTGATCAATTAGCAGGTACCATGTCCTTCTACATATTTTGACAGCATCCAAAACAATATGGTTGAATAGTATTTGACCCCATATTTAATGCTACAATAAATTAAAAAAAAAAACAAACCTAACAGACAGTTATTTACGTGCTCATGGTCAGATATTTTCTGGATGTGTGTAATGTCTATCCCTCTTCTGCCACTGATGCAATATTGATCTATGTCTTCTGTGATTTTGCTGCAAATTACTTGAGCTTCTTGTGCTGTTAACAGTACTGTGGGACTTTTCTCTAAGCTTTACAATTACATACCACAAGTATGGAAAACTCACAGTAAAATCCTGCTTGGGAAGTTTGGGATTGCTTTACTTCATTTCTCTTTTAACAACTATCAGTCTTTAGTATCATTCACGAACAATATTTTAGTCACTTGGGAGAGCAGCTACCCTGAGACTGCACAGAAAAAGGGATCTGTAATACAAAGCAGACTTTACCATATACAAATAAGAAAAAGCACACAGCTTGTCCCACTCCTACACTAGCATTCCCAGTCCTTCTACATCTGCAGATTCTTACAGGCATTCTAAAAGTAGTGAAGACCCTGGATAGTGCTGAAAAGGAGAAAAAAAATCCAAATATGGCACTCTTTTTCCAGAGAAATAATATCCGTCTCAGCATTTGTGGAGAACATTTACAATGAAGGCAGAAATCTTCACGGTAGCTATTGATCCCCTGGAAGAATCTGCTGCAAATGAAATTCCAACTCCCAGGAAGTCCTAAGGCACAATGCAGACTGCTGAAATCTGCGTCTCCTAGCCTAAACGATTATGCTTAAATAAATGCAGAATAGACTCGTAGGAAGCCTCCAATTTGGATTTCACCAATTGTTTGACTTGATCTTGTGAAAACAATGCTGTCTATTTGCATGTGTAATTATATCTCATTGTACTTGATGTTTCTTCTCTTTTTAAAACCCCAGAGCCTCAGTGTTCCAACAGATGACTTGATTTCACTTAGATTTTCCTATCTGCAATACTTTTTTATAAGGTAGTTGTAGATGAAGTTAAAATTGACTAAGGATTTTGATTAGGTAGAACTTTTAGATTAAGGAAAGCATTTTTCCTATATATAAATGTCTAGTCTCCTAAAAAGCACCCTTGCAAGAAAAAAACACTCATTATTGCTTGTAAGCATATTCCCAGCTGAATGTTTTCTGTCTTAACTGTTCACAAACAGAGGAGCAAAAGACAATCTGAATGGAACACAAGAAAACATTTTTTTTTTTTTTTTGTGATAATGGTAATACAACCGCAATTCTGTTCACTAAAAAGGATGGCATTGTACTACTGCAGAAGCAGGGCTCTCTATTTTTTGATAGGCACTATAAAAACTTACATTACTCTGTTCCAAATTGAACCGTTTAGGGAACCTGTTACTGCTAGATCACACCATTTTTCAGTAAAAAACTAAGCCTTGTATATCCCTGGATACTATTATTGAAGGCAATAAAATGTACTATTGTAAGATCAACGAGGGTTGAGATGACTATATTCTCATAAGCTAAAGAAGACAATCAGTATGATAATTAGAGCATGTTAATTACTCTCCACTAGCAACAAAAAATGCAAATGATATACAGCAGGAAATTAACAGCAGTTACTGCTCAATATTGCATGACTTTTCCATTAAGTATAATATGAGAAGTTGTTAAATTATAGAAAATGAGAATAATGAAGCTGGAATATTAAAGAAGCTTAGGTTTCCAGCCTGGCTGTGGAGGGAATCATTAGGAAGAGTCCTGAGGATGTGCTACTGTCCGTGCAGGTTAGGTACACTTGTGTAGTACATTGGGGAAATCTTTATGCATTATTTTATTTTCATTAGGTAGAACAAGGCTGGGTATTCTGCCTCAGCTGGAAGCAGTACAGCAACCTCTTCTGAATAACGGATCTGCTGCAAAATAGCTAACACAATTTCATCCCTTTCTTCGAAAAACAAAGATTGAAGTTGGGTATGATGGGGCTTTTTTTTGAGAACAAACAAGCAAACAAACCCCAAAGAGCTAATAATGTTCTGAGCCTTGGAAAGGTTTAAAACCAAAGGCCAAAGACTCTAATAGCCTGAGAACTGAAACCAGCACAAGAAAAAAAGCCATGGGAGAAGCGCATGACCGAGTTTTAAAGTATATTCTGTGGAGTATAGACAATCTTATCAAAACAGTGACACAGCTGCTACTGTCAGCTACCAATGAGCAACAGTATGGACTTTTTAATCAGTTAGGTGGGTTTTTTGAAAACATGAGAGCCATGCCTACATATTGCGGGCATGTTTCATAAAGCATCGAATCAGTTCATAATTTTCCAATGACTTCAACAAGCTTTTGATTATGATCACTGACATACTAACTTGGGCTCCACGAGCCTGATACAAAACATATCCGTGATTGACACAAAGGAAGACAAACTGGCATTTTGCAAAGAGCTTAAAATATGAATAAACACAGATCTCGATAAATACTTATAAAGTATTTCTTCTAATTGGAAAAATTGCAGTTTGAGTTTTCTTTCCACTACATTAAGGTTTTTTAAATAATTAGATTTCCTACTGCCTCAATATTCTCAGGTAGCTACTCACATTTCATTAAGTTATGAGATGTAAAACATCTACAATGCTGTCAGAGTGAATTGTTGTTAGTGTTTTATCCATGCTGTAGGTGTACTTAAAGTCCCATAATCACAGAAGTTATGGAACTGAAATTTTTTAAAAGCATTTTCTTGCTTTTATATTACAACAGAGTCTGTGCCTGGCGGGGGCAGGGGGGGACATTTCATGTTATCACAAACATTTGTTTGAGGTGGATAAGGGAGAGAAAATGGCGGGGGGGCTGTTTGTGTTTTGTTTTGTTTTGTTGTGTATTTGTTGGGGTTTTTTTTCCCCTGGAGAACACTGTCCCAACTTCTCCAGAAAAAGGGCCCATTTCTGATGGGCTCCTACATAAAGCAGAACAAATCTTCCTGCTAGATGAGCTGTGTTGACCAGAGAGAAGAGGAAGACAGGAGCTAAAGGAATTTGACAAAAAAGCAAGATATCAAAATTAATCTGGACACACATTATAGAAGAAATTATTCAACTCTTTGTAGATCTAAGGTGTTAAGCAAGTGCTGCATTTACAGGATAGAACAACTTTCCTGGTGGGAAGGACTCTGTAAACTGTGTGTATGGTGGATTTATTATTTTGGTGCATAAAGTAAAATTATTATGGCAGTCTGACAGATTCCTATAAAACATAGACATAAGAACTAATGGCAACCCTGGTATAGATTAAGAGGGGAATAAAATTGTATCTGTGCTTGATAATGGTGTAATACCTGAGGGATGAACCGGGATGTTCTATGCAGTGTGATGCGAGCAGTTACATGGAGAAGATCCATCTTAATTTCCAGTCTATACTTTAATCGTGTTCATGTCTAGATAAAAATTCTAATTATCTAGAATCCACAGAATGCTTTATTTTGATAATAAGCAAAAGTATTGCTCTGAAACAGCTCATCTCCTTGAAATCATTAACCAACAAGTCGTTCTTTTCCTCTTTCTTTTCTCATTTGGGTGTTATTTAGCATCTAAAACCGGCATTGCAGCAATATTTGAATCTTGTTCAACATTCCATAGCTGAAATTATTCAACCACAGAATTATTGGCACAATTCAAAACATTTGCAGCTGAATACAAGCTGTTGCTGACTACACAATAGAAATCATGGTTGTCAGTTTTGTAACATCATTGCATTCCAGGTAGGCAATTCTTAGAAAACATTATTGCAACAAACTCAAAAAGATTATTTTCCACTATGTATACATTATAAGTACTAGTGCCATTAATTATTTGGCATTGTATCCACTGATAATTCACTTGTCCGTATTGAAACCATATAGACAGAGCTTTAGAGGTAGGCTATCCGCCACATTAATCAGAGTTTGCTGGCAGTTAATTTACAGGGTACAGATGCGGCACATGCATTCTGGCAAATCCAACACGTCCCATACAAAACACTTTTATTTAAATAAGTGCACTTATTTACTTTGAGTACACTTGAAAAAGATGAATATGAATGACATTTAGATGCCTTAAGCAGACATTTATTTTGTAATTTAAAATTCTATTTAGTAAGATAAAAATAAAATCCTATGAGATCCTGTATCACAAACACATCCACTATACTTAAAGCGTGACTGCTGTTGATTTTCCAATTATAGACTAGGAATATTGTAGAAGGAAAATAAAATTGTTGACAAGAAAAGCACATATAGAAATGTTTTGTTACTTTGTAGGGAAAAAAACCCCATGCTAATAAGAGAAATGACAGACAAATACAGGCATTTTGATATTACATATCACCAGATAGGACTCAAGTAGCACTTTCCATCTAGGCTACTTCTGAAACATACACCCTTGTGGTAAATATACAATTATTTTATACCTATCAAACCCATGCAGCTGAATAATAATAATGAAAAAGCAGCATGAAAGAGAGAGGGTAAGAACTTGGTTTAGTCTAACAATGAATACAAATGAAACATTTAAAGAAGACTGCTCTTTTTTTTCTCAGTGAGAAATGATCTTTCCATAGATTGTTCTGCTTCAATTGTATTGACTACTAATGTTTCATCTTCAGTGGAATTCTCTAAAAGTTCAGATCCAACTTAAAATCTTAGTTGATACTTATTTGAAAAGTCTATTTAGCTCAAGTTCTCTACTTTTGTCTTTTCTTTTGACAGATGAATACCTAAATATAGCCAGGATTTCCAAACTATCGTAAAACATTACAATGACAGAAATTCTGGTGACAATGAAGAAATGGGGAGTTGTTTTGTGTGTGTGCCTAGCAGCAATCATCATGTAAGATTTTAGAAGACATGAAATAATTCAATATCATATAACCTGTATAAAAAAGCAAGTATAATGATATTACAGTTGTCAATAATAAGGTACTCTTCATTATTCAACTATAATATACCACTTGTTAATGACAGTTTGGGGACCTGGCTATATATAAAAATACTGATTTTCAGATTGAACGAATACTTTTTCCTGATCAATCCGTGATTCCAGTGATTCCTTTCCATCTGCCTATCTATCACCTAGTGGTTTGTTGTCTCTCCATCTAAAAGAAAGTCTAATATAAATCATTTTTTTATTTCTTCTTGTAAATATGCTCTTACTGATACTGCAAAAACCAGAAAACACGATTAACATGCTTTTTCACTATTTTTAGTTACCGTTGAAATGGTTTTTTTCTGTCACTTTTCTTTATATTTAATGTTATTTAATTTCCCAGAGTCAATAACGGAATATTATAGCTATGACATGTTAGAAGGCTACTATGACATATAATCATGAATCCAGACTGTCCACACACAGAACTGGGAGAACTTTCCAGGTCTGGGTAAACATTCTGACCATGGGACCACAAAATAATTCAAGTGGGAAGGGACCACGGGAGGTCTCTCGTCCAACCTCCTACTCCAAACAGGGTCAACTATGGGGCCAGACCAGGTTGCTCAGGTTTATCCAATTAGATCTAGAAAACCTCCAGGGATGGATACTGCACAGTATCTCTGGGCAATGTTCTCTCACGGTGGAACATACTGATGGGAATAAAAGGTTTTCTTTGTACCCAGTCTGAACAGCTCCTGTTTCATGTTAAGCCTGTTCTCTTGTTCTCCGGCCACGTAGTGCTGTGAAGAGCCCGTCTCCCCCTCCCCACCTACATTGGGTGCTGCTCTATCATCCCCCCAAAGCCATTTCTTCTGCAGGCTGAACAAGCTCAGCTCCCTCCGTATCTCCTCACAGGGCAAGCGCTCCAATGCACAAGCATCCCGGTGGCCTCTGCTAAACTCGGTCCAGCGTATCCACATCTTCCTTGTACTGGGGAAGATGAAATACTTCCAATTGTATCAGAAAGAGTACTCTAGATGTGGTCTATTGAGCGCTGCGCCGATGAGGATAATCCCTTCTCTTAATCTACAGGCCATGCTCTGTTAGTAAAACCCAGGATGCTTTTGGTCTACTTAACAGGTTTTTTGGTTCTCCTTAACAGTTTAACATCTTTCTGCTGTTTTCCATGTGGCCAGGCTAAGGCAGGTGTAGCTCGCTCATCTCCTAACAAACTCTGACAGCTGTACTTGATCAGAGGCTGGCTGGAGCCTTAGTTCTGGCTGACCCCTGATTAGGGAGGGTCAAGCACCCTTTTAGCCCACCCTGGGGAGATGCCTGTATAACAGCCCGGTCCAGAGCATGGCTCTTAGTGGTAGTGAATGGATATAGCAGTTTGTAGAGCAGGGCATGAAGAAGAGGCGGTTGGGAAGCTTGCTTCTTCTACCATATGTTTTTTCTAGAGATGGTGGTTACAGGGCATCATCCCCGGGTGCCGCTGGAGACGCTGTCCCTTTGCTGTTTAACTCGCATGCCCAGGTGGAGTTTCAGGAGGAGGCTGCAGCTCTGCATGTCTCAGGCTGCGGGTTGTGCCTCGAGCCTCTTGCTTAAGGCATGTGATGTAGCGCGCAGGAGGGATGGAGCTGTGCTGCTAAGTGAAAGACCTGCAGGAAGCGTTGAGGAGACTATTCAGCAGCAGAGGGGATGGCAAAGAGGTTGACGGGGTCTTCTCTGAAAAGGAGTGTCTTCAAGAGCCTGAACCTTCAGGTACAGAGGGGTGGGAAGAGCCTGTGCCTATGGAGTCAGAAAATGGAAATTCCCATCATGGTGACGGCTGGAAACCAGGAGGAAGTCATCTCATGCCCCACTTTGTGACTTGAGGTTACCCAATGGGTTCACTGCCCCCATAGCTGACGAGGAGCTGGGAACATTGTTAAATGGAGCATCTCTGGTTGCGGAGTGTGAGCCACTGGGAACCATCAGAAGGAAGCAGTGAGTGACTGTGGTGGGAGACTCCCATCTGCTGAGCCGATTCCTCAGCTAGGGATGCCTGCTGTTTGTCAGGAGCTCGTATTCAGGAGGTTGTGGAGATGCTACCAAGGCTTACTGAACCTTCTGACAATTACCATTTGCTGCTCTTCCAGGGACCCATGATGCTCTAAGGTACCCAAGGATAACCTGGGAAGTACCAAGTGTGAATATAGGGCTCTGGGGCAGTGGTCAAGGATATGGGGGGCTCGGATGCTCTTCTTCCTGCTGATGAGGTGGAAGGGTCTGAGGACTTAATGGATCCTGCAAGTTAACAACTGCTTCCATAGCTGATGCCTGCAATGCTCTTTTGGCTTCTACAACCAGGGGAATCTCTTGGAGGGTCCACAGCTGCTTGGAAGAGATGGGATCCATTCGACTGTGTAGGGCAAAAGTATCTTTATCAACAGGCTGATCATCCTGGTGGGGAGAGCTCTGAACTGGAAATGACGGCAGAGGCAGTGACTCCTCAAGGAACAAGTAAGGAAACTAGGGAGAGGGTGGGCAAAGGTGATGGAAACAGAAGGGGCATAGCAATCAATGAAAGAGCTGAAGTGGAATGTTTTTAGTGTAGGCATGGAAAGAAGGAAGTGCCTGCAGAATGGCATTATGGGCCAAGCTCTTAAGCCTGTACTGGGGAACTGGCACACTGGAATGCTTTGCTGGAATGCCTCTACACTAATGTATGCTGCTTGGGGAAACAAACAGGAGTTACAAGTTTGTTGGTACTGGGCTATGACCTCAGTGTGATCAGGGAGTCATAGTGGGATAGCTCACGTGGCTGGAGTGCTGGGATAGAGGGATACAGACTTTTTAGGAAGGACAGGCTGGGAAGACGAGGAGGGGTGTGTTGCCCCTTACGTGAGAGCTGTTGGGATGCATGGAGCTCTGCCTGGGGTTAGGTCAGGGATCGGTCAAGAGCTTGTGGGTTAAGATGAGTGGGTAAACCAACATGGGTGCCTCTGTTAGTGGATATCTGCTATATATCTTGTGGTGAGTTAGCCTTGGCTAGCCCATCCAACCGCTTGCTGAATCCCACTGTCCCCTCAGTGGGATGGGGGAAAAAAATAGGAAGAACAGGAACACTCATGGCTTGAGATAAAGACAGGGAGATTGTTTATCAGTTACTGTTATGGGCAAAACTGACTGGACTTGGAGAAAATTAACTTATTACTGATTAAATCTTTTTAACTGCTGATTTGGGTAATGGGAAACTAAGACAAACACTAAACCAACACTTTTCCGCCCTCCTTTCCCAGACTCCATGGAAATCATTCCTTTCTGACTCCTCATCCCTCTGCTGCCCAAAGCTGGCCCCTGAGCACTGCCATTCCAGGATGGCTACAAGACAGTGCTGAAGTTGTTTCTTACCCCATCACCAAGGGAAACTTCACTCCCTTGCAAGGAGTCTGTTCTGCCTCCGGCATTCCTGCTTCCAGCCAGTTTAACCCCTTTTGCAGTTGGGCCTCCTTGCCCTCCATGCCAGGCCATTCCTTGGTCACAAATTACCACTGCTGAGCAGTTACAATTAGAATTTCCCCTTCTCTTTTCTTCCCACCCGTATGCAGCACAGGGGTAATGGGGGTTGTGGTGGTACAGTGAGTACATAGCAGTTTCTCTTTGCTCTCCTTTCTCACGCTTTTCCCGTGCTCTGGTATGGTACCTCCGCAGGCTGCAGTCCTTCAGGAATATCCATCTGCTCCACTGTGGTCTCTTCCACAAGCTGCAGTCCTATCGGGAAAATCTTCTCCAACATGGTTTCTCTATGGGTGGCAGTTCCTTGAGGAACAGTCATCTGTTCAGTCATGGACTCCTTGGGCTGCAGAGAATATCTGTTCTGCCATAGAGTTCCTCCCTCTCCTGACATTGTTATTCCCTCTGTTTCTCACTTTTTTGTTTACTTTTCCTCTCTTTCCAGCATTATCTGCCCTTTCCTCCCAGAAAGCAGCTCCAAACACATGAAGTACGAGGAGGTGATTAGGAGTAGTTGGCATGGATTTATAAAGGGGAAGTAATGCTTGAACAATCTGATGGATGCCTATAAAGAGGTTACTCTCTTGGTAGATGAGGGGAGAGCAGCAGATGTTGCTTATGTTGATTTTTAGTAAAACCATCATCCTATACAAGCTGACAATGAAGAGATTAGATAAGTGGACAGTAAATTATATTGAAAACCTGCTGAGCAGCTGGGCCCAGGGGATTGTGATCAGTGACACAAAGTTCATCTGGAGGCAAGTCACTAGTGGTGTACCCCAAGGGTCAATACTACAGCCAGTACTGTCCAACATCTTTATAAATGACCTAGATCCTGGTACAGAGCGTACCCTCAGTGAGTTCCTGGATTGTATAAAACCGTGAAAAGTGGCTGGTGTACCACACGAGCGTGCTGTCATTCAGAGGGATGTCGTCAGGCTGGAGAACTGAGCCATGGGGAATCTCATGAAGTTCAACAAGAGGAAGTGCCAAGTCCTGTATCTGTGGAAGAATAAGTACTGGTACCTGCTGGGTGCTGAAGAGCTGGAAAACAGATCTGGAGAGAAAGACCTGTGGCTTCTGGTGGAAAATAAACTAACCAAAAGCAATCAATACATCCTCATGTCAAAAAAGGCCAGCAGTAACCAGGACCTGCCAGCATGTTGAGAGAGTTGATCCCTCCTTGCTACTCAGAACCAGTGAGGCAGCATCTCAAGTGCTGTATCCAGTTCTGGGCTCCCCAGTCCATGAAAGATATGGATTTACTGCAACACGTCCACAAAGACGATGAAGGTACTTGTACATCTCACGTGAGGAGAAGCTGAGAAAGCTGGGATTTCTCAGCCTGGAAAAGAGAAGGCTCAGGTGGGATCTTATCAATGTGTATGAACACCTGCTTGGGAGGGAATAAAGATGAGGGAACCAGATTCTTCTCATTTATAACCACTGACAGAACAAGAGGCAGTGGGCTTAAATTAAAGCATGGACTCCATCTGAACATGGGAAAACACTTTTTTTAAATTATGCTCTGAGAGTGGTTAAACACTGGAACAGGTTGTGGGGGTGTCTGTGTGTGGAGATCTTAAAAATCCAGTTGGACATGGTCCTGGGCGTTCTGCTGCAGCTGATCCTGCTTGAGCAGGGGTTGTACTAAATGACCTCAAGAGGTCTTTGCCAACCTAAAGGATTCTGTAAAGTCAAAAGAAGAAATGTAGACACGTTCGTTCTTTTCTGATGAGTCCTGGTTTTCTTTGGAACAAAATCGGTATGTGAATACAGAAAGAAGCCAGTGAAATCTAATAAAACCCTTGTCTATTGAGAGGGATTAGGGTGAGCTGTGTAACATTTGTCTTGTAGCTAAATATTCCCAAATGACTCTAAGTACAATCTCCAAAAAGAAGGGCAAAATACTACTTGTAAGAGAAATAGGAAAGCACCAGGAGTTATCAAGATTCTTTAAACTCAGTTTTAACTATTTCAGTGAACTACTTCTCAAGTCTTAATGTAAACAGGCCAGAAATAGGGGGAAAGAGACATGCTATGACAAAACCTAAGAATTTGCCTTTATTTCACTTAATGTAGTAGAGAAGAAAAAGCAGAATCAGCTCAGGTTGTACTTATGTAGATGTTCATATAAATGTATCTTGGCATCTTACCTCTCTTCTGAAGCCAGACCTGTCCCCCTTATTCTTAAAAAGAATAGAATGAGTTGTGAAATAGGATTTGAAGATTGTGCATGAGGTGATGAAATTTATGAAATACAACTGCCAATGACACTGCTTAAAAGCACTTTCTTCTGTGTGTCTAGGTATGACGTGTTACCTTGTTATAGGCAATAACTGAGCACAGTGTATATATGTGGCACAAACAATTTATTATTAGCCTAACTAAAATCTTACAAACTCAATGAAAATAGAAGAGTTATTAGCAGTCCAGTCACAGCAGTACTATGAGATTTTGTAGTGCAATTACTATTACAATTAACTGGGAGCTGCCCCTTTCCTCCGAGGTAATGCTTACCCTTCCCGCATCCCTCTGGCTCTCCGGGTGCCTGTGCTGGTCCTCGGACAGTGAGGTGGGATCGGCACATGGAGCTGCCAGCATCCTGCCCTCTCCATTGGGATGAGTGTGATGGTGGGGGCACCTTTCCTTCTGCCTTTGGCTGGGCTTGGCTTTAGTTTTATAAATTTTCTGATCCATCCCAAATACTTCTCCCGGGCTGCCAGCTGCAGCCCCCCCAGCCCCAGGCACGCAAAGGGTGGTCTGTGGTTTGTCAGGGCAGGCAGCAGTCCCTGCTGGTGACGCAGGGGTTAAACCAGAGACACCCAGCTCAGACCATGGTCAGGCTGAGCCCTGAGCCCCTGCGCTGCCCGGTCAGCTGGGGCAGAAATTGTATTTAGTGGGCTACAGAGAAAAGGATATGGGAGTTTACGTTAAATGTTGTGGGTTAAATGTGTACATGTGCCTACATACTGCTAATCCTTTGTTTTTCTGTCAGCTGGCATCTAGGTAATGATTCACAGCTATGTTCTCATAGAAAACAAACAATGCCATCGACCCAAAATAAATTGTTTTTTTTCTCTCTTCCCTTACACTTCATTCCAAACTTTTATTTAATAGCTCAAAGCCAAAATATATATCCTTTACCAACAGCTGATTACAGGGCAGAATATGCTTTACTCTTCCTTTCATTGCATGCAGTCTAATAGCTCTTTACTTTCCAATGATTGCACCACTTAAAGTGGTTTGTGCAAAATAAATTAGCATTACAAACAGCTTTAGTTTCCCCTGACTGAATAAACCAAATTTGGTCACAAAACTGGAATGATAGAATTAAGTCACTTGCTTGGAATATTTTTGATAACAATGACATGAGTTCAAAAGATGTTTCTCTCGGTTTAGATGTCTGTTGATGCAGTATAAACATTATTCCAATATATCTTGTCATTGTTTCAAATAGGAGTTTATTGTAGAGATCCTTAAATCTTTGGTCTATGTATTGAAGTTCAGAAAATATGTTTGATGGATCTAAGACCTAGTGAAAGCATGTAGAAATTTATATGAATGACCCAAAGATGTATAAAAGAAAAAGATTTTAAAACAGAGCTTTATCAAACCAACACACTGCAAAGCCTGAAAAGTGTGCTGGGCAGTTGATATAGTTGGGAATGTCATAAGAAAAAAAATTATAGCAGAAAGAAGGCAAAAGTAGAATGATATGGTGTGGAAGCTAGAGCTGTTTAAAGGCTTGGGAATGGTTTAAAGCTTAACTGAAAAATACATTTTCTCTCATCCTCAAAATTTTGACAGGTAGGAAATTCCCATTTAGGTAGGACTTCCCTTTCTACTTGGGAGGACTCAAAGCTGTCTGTGGGAAGAACAGATCAGCTATAAGCCAATCAAACAAAATAATGTTTTGAATGATTTTATAGTTGATAAGCAAAATCTGCTCTGCTTAAATTTAAAACAAAGGTTTCCATTTATATTTGAGTTCTCTTAGCACTCAGATGTCCCCAGAGATGGTTCCAACATAGACTTCTCATTTCTAGTTTTTAAATATTAGCCAATTAGACACAGGCAAGCCTGTATGACCAAATAGGATGTATCTAAAGGTACCGGGTGAGCTGGCTGATGTTGCTGAGGGGCCAAACTTTATCATTTTCAAAAATTAATGGAAATCAGGGAAGTTTTCTGATAACTGGGAAAAGGCAAACATCACATCCAGGATGTTGGACTAGATTACAAGAGGTCCTTTCTGGCCAGAATATTTTTTTTATTCTGTGGTTCCATGATATTCTTTTGGTTGTTGAAAATGGTAGTTGTTTCATTGCTTTGACTGAAATACTCTGAGTGGCAAGGAAATCCAAGTCTATTTCCCCAACTCACCTATCTGGACTTCATTTATTTTAACAGCTCTAGCGAGTAATAGCAGATTCACTTCAAATTCTAGGTAAGTCTCATTTTAGATAAAACTTCAGTGCCACAAAGTATGGGTTAGAATGCATATACTTCAAGATGGTTTACGAATTTTCATTTAAGATAAACTGATGAAGCAACACTGAAACAAAACTCAGAACTTTATCATCTTAGGGACAATGCTATTTTACTAGGCTGCAAAATCAGACTTTTTTTTGTTTCTTGCCTTATGACTTTTTTTTTTAATTATTTTCTATTGCCAATCTAGGAGGAAGGATGGAGAGAAAAAAAAATCCTGAGGTTTTTTACAGTCTGGTAGCTAAGGCATTTTCCAGCTAACTGGGCAATATGAGTATCAACTCTTATAGACAGAGGACCTTGATCTCCTGTGGTCTAGAGAAATGATCTGCAAAATGCTTATTCTCTCTGTATGTTTTTTTGTAGTCCAGACAAAAGTCTACAATTAAAATAAAAAAACCAAAATATACAGGAAGGAGAAAATATAAGTGTATTTGAACTCTCTGTGTCAATTGCTTTTGTAAGGTTGGAAAATGTGTGAATAGAAGGACTTACGAACGCTAGACAGAGGGACTGAATGCCTGTCATTTTAGCAAAATCTTTGCTTTTAATAATTCATGTATCTTGATTTCACTGCCAGCATTTAGAGCTGAAATAGAGGCTAGAAAGCACTAAAGCTTGAGTTTTGAAAGGCATGGGATGCAGATATTTAATGAGGCTCATACCAAATGATATAGGATATTTTATCACTGGCATGAGAAGACGTTAAAAACAAAAATATCTTACTCCTCTGTGAATTAATATTCTGGTTTTGCTCATCAATAATTCATCTAGTTCTTATGGCTACTACACAGTGTGAGCTCTGTGTCCTAGATCTGAACAAAGTAGAATTTCTGCCCCAATTTTGACAAAGAGTTATATCATTTCTAGACCAAAAAATCTTCAGAAACATAAAGAAGTTGTAGCTAGGAGGACTCCCATTCCATTTTTTAATTTTATTTTGTTTTGTTTTACAAAGCACCGATGTCTGGAGGTGTGCTGCATTCTGACACTTTGGCTTTAACTGTAGCACTTTGAGGAAGTGTTGCAATAATACTTGGAAAAACACATATCTTTTGTAAGTCAGATCAAATATACCATTATTTCAGGCAGTTTGGGTTCTGATTGCATTCCTTGCTCTCATGGAATTAGATGGCTGAGAGTGTCAGCTGTTCGGACCTTAGGGGAGGAGAATCAAACCCAAGACCCTGCATAACCTTGCAACTCATCGCAGAAGAGCTGAGCAAAAATATACACAGTGGTCTGAACACTGATAGCACATCAGCATGTAACTCTCAAGCAATGAAGTACCAATCTGTTGGTTGACAGGGCAACGTAGGCACACAAGTTAGTATCGAACGCAACTGCAGCCAGGTGAGTTAACAGGCCATATGCTCCTGGAAATTAGGGAGTAAGCTTGAAAGGAAGTCTAAAGTTTATTCTCCCTTTTGAGTAAGTGAACAGCTTTCAGATATGATGTATATCATTGGAAGGACTTTTTTTTTTCTTTTAACCTAAACTCTTTGTCAGACAATTTAATCTAGATTCATTCCACTTAGCTTTTGGCACCTTCCTGAGGAGCCTAACCTAGGCACAAAAATGGCATAAGCTATTTCTGTGCTTAACAGAATGACACCTCAAGAGAGAAATTCAAATGAGCTAAGATCTGAATCATGCTGTGGAGAGCCTACTTCTCTCCAACAAGTATAGAGGGAGCTTCGAGTGCCTATGCTCCTAACACAAATATCTCAGTTTGAAGCCTAAAGTGAGGTTGAATAAATCCAGCTTTTGTGCTGTTTTAAGCAAATGGAGGCTCAAAACCCTTCAGACCCATGGCAAGTTAATTAGGAAGGTACTAACGGGATTGCATAAAAGCATAAGCACTGTATCTGCCTGTTTAGTCCTGTCTTTCTGGGGCTACACACACACACACAAAAAGAATTTCATCTTCTGTTTGCAAAAAAATAAACTAAAAGTATAAATCTGTCCACAACCCCTGCAAAGAAAATAAATTGACAATGTGGTCTAACAAAGAATAAAGCAATGTTTCCCTGAGCAGGCAACCAGAGGAAAAATCTCTCCCCCAAAGATATGAACTGCTGTAAGGGAATTTTTTAACCACTTCTACCAGACTAGAAGATGTGGCTATCAAAGAACAAAAGATCCCACATTGGCTGGCTGGTTGCGTTGATTGATTTATCTGTTCACAGCAGTGCTAAGGCTGCTCTAAAGATCAGCTGTACCTGTCTCTCATATTACCTGCCTGAAAGTTAACCTCTGGAGAGCGATTCAGCTCATTCTGAAGTAGTCTCCTGGTGCAACCTTCCCTCACTGAACCACGCTTTTTTCCAGGCATATTTCGCTGTGCACAAAGAGCAAAGAGGCAAGATGCACATTCTCATGAGCACCCAGAAGCTATTTACTGGCTAACAGATACAGCTGAGAGCTAGGACTTGCAGGATACTGGGCTAAGCATTGATATTCTCGCTGTCCCAGCCTACTGCTAACTTGGCTCTCAGTCATCTGGGGAAAAGTTGGCTTCCATTGCTCCTTGGAACAGCCTAATCCTTGATATTGCCAAGTTGAGAACTCCCATCTCCCTGCTTTTTTTTTTACTTAGGTTTTTATACATTTTTTTTTGTGTTGGTGTGTTTCTTCTAGAACCCTCAGTTGCTATTACCATCTCAACGGTTCTGTTTCTATGTTTTCACTCTACTTATCTTGCTTGGCTTTATCTTCCATAGTCTCTCGCAGCTGGGCAGCAACCTTTGTGATAAAACTGGTTGAATGTCGCACAGCTGTTCTGCAGAGAACTGAGCTTTGAGTTATAGATAGCTTAAGCCTTGGCCATTGGTCACCTACAGGCTTGATTCAGAAACCTAAATTTAGGCCTCTAACCACCATTAAAAGTGACCTAGGCTGTAGTTACCATTCCAGAAGAATGCTGGTCTTCCCTTGATTTTTTCCAAAAGGGTTCTGTCGTCCTGTCTGGCAAATGTTTTTTACATGGGTTCACTACACTTCCTAACTTTGGTGGGACCATGAAATAATGAAAAGCCCTCTTGCTTGGCTGCTCTGAAAGTGTTGAATTGCCTCAGTCTGTCTGAAAGCAGTTAGTTCTATTCTTTGTTCAGCAAGGAAGTCCTTTGGTACAAGATATTTTAGGCTGTGGAATGCCTCAGCTGCAAATTCAGAGATATCCCCAGGCGTGCCATAACACAAAGAAGTCATACAAGTGAACGGCCTTCCTCAATTGCCAAATTCTCTTCATTTTACTAACTGTCAAACAGAAGGCATTTCTTTTTTGTAGGAAAAATGATCAGAGTCAGTCTTTACGCTTCTGGACACGGAAATCATGTAAGTGGAGTTTTTTACCAGATCAAATTTGAACTATCCTAATCACAGACATTATACAGCTTCTTGTTTAAGCAAGACAAGGACAGTCTTTTGTATGTTACACATCTGAGTGCAGAACTACACTTACTGAAAAAGTCTCTCTTAATATTCACTATACATTAAGTCGTACCCAAAGCATTACATATCGTGTTGCATACCTGCATTTTACTGATAACAAAGCTTTTCTTTTTTAAAGTTCATTTATTTCTAAGACTGGCCAAAATTTCAGATCACAGCACTTAGTTTCCTTGGGGATTAATTAGAAAAACAACCACACTGGCAGTCATCTGCCTTCTGCAATACAATCACCCTCCAAGACATTTGGTACTTAATATAGAAATGAGTAGGCTGAATCATGTTTAAACTGCTTGGGTGCTCTGAGGTGGACATAAAAGGATCAGTTGAGCTATGATTCTTGTGCTTCTCTAGGATAACAAACACAGCCACTCTGGTGAAGAGATTAAGTATTTCCTTCATTTCCCAAAGAAGGAAATTGTAACTGAGCTGCTCTGGTGTGTGGGCTTCATAGGTAGGAAAGTGCATGGAATTTTACCCTGAAGGCAATTGTCTTTGAGCCACACATAATTTAAAAAAAAACATGAAGTCTCCTAGAGAATGGAATTACTCGTCAGTCACTTTGGTGGCTTGTCCAGCCTCCATAATGAATGCAAGCAGCGTTGTAGCACTGTCAGTATCTTAATCAGGTTGTTATAATTTTCTACACATTATATGAAAGAACGTATTGTGTTAGTAATTATGAGGCTTATCAGCAAAATCATTATTGGCAGAAAATTTTAGTAAGATCTGTGGCAGGTTTTGTCTAACATCTGAGGAGACTTTATCTCCTGTTGTTTTTGCATGCTAAAATATAATTGAGAGAACAGAATTACAGAGATGCCATGAGGTGAACAGACCCAGGGGAAACACACAGAACTGCAGAGAGCTATAAACTGAAGATACATCCCTAAAATGTTTATTAGAATTATTGAGAAAAACTGAAGAAAAAGATGCTTGATAAAATTTTGAAAATTTGGAGAACAGACAAAAAGTTGAAATGGTCTGAAGACAGCAAGATAAAGAAATTCTGTGTCATGGAGTTCAATTATAGCTAAGAAAACAGGAAAGGAGAGGGAACGGAGGTAAAAGATAAAGATTGCACACAACTAAGCATGAAGGTTGTGTAAAAGGGCAGTCCACAGGGAGTGAAAGTGTCGTTGCCCAAGGAAACAAGTTGCTTAGTGCCCTGATAGGGTAGAAAATAATTTAAGGTTTCTTTAATTTGCATAGCTGGTGGAGGCTAAGGGAAAGAGGCACTGTAGGCTTAAAAAAACCTTGCTTTCTAGCTGGATTTTCCATGGGTTTGGACAGGATTGCATCAGAAGAAACCAATGACAGCAAAGCAGGTTTTTATTTTATCCACACAAATCTCAGGCAAACAAGGATGTATGGCCAGGAAATAAATAAAAACAAGAAAAAAAAAAAAAACAAGGAAGGAAAAAAAATAATCAATGAATTGGACTGAACCAATACAACAGGGCTCAGTTTTATTAGCGCTGAAACAGTGAGTTGTTAAGTGCTAACTATATTGCATGCATAATAACTTTATAAATAAATGCAATAATACATTGCTCTTGTAGCCTTGATCTTTTCTCTGTTATGAAAAAAGAAATGTAAAAGTATGTCAGCAAAAGCAAATCTCAGTAGAACAGACAGTCAAAAAGTAAGAAACAATTTTCTTACTTTTAGTGCTAAGAAATGCTTAGTTGTCCATTTTGCATCCTCCCAAAGACTGTCCCTTTTCAATGCATCATGTACGCTGCATTTTGTGGTCAGTTGCCAAAAAGCATGAACAAAAAAATAAATCTATCACAACAAGGGTGAAGACAAACATTAGCCTACACAAAAGATTTTCTGGGAGTGCGGTTTTATAATACAAGATAGAGAAAACTGGAAGTGCTGTTCAAATCTGCATGCATGTTTTGAGATTTTCTGCACTTACATATATATACTGACCCTGCTTGCCAGTGATAAGGAAATCCTACTCTTCTACAGAATTAAGAAAAAACAACCATAATCATGCTCTATTCTTACTTCAATCGTATTTTCCTTGGATATGTGTATTTATTTTTTAACCTTACATATGCCAAAGCATTTTCATTAATCTATTATGTGGCAAATACTACAAATCCTAGTTACTACTGAGTTACAAGTTGAAATTCCAGTCTGCCCTTCAGTTATAACACTGACGGGGCTGCATATCAGGGCTGTGACATTAATTCCCTGGTTGGTGCAGGAACTCCCCAGCCAGCCACCTGCACATGTGAGATAACTGGTTTGAGAGAAAGCACCTACTTTTAACTGGTTGACTGACCCCACCACTGGCCACCTTCACCACCAGGCAGCTGCCTGATTTTTACAGAAGTTTTCCAGGTGGGAATTTTGGACAGTTCTAGCAATTCCCCCCAGGCAGGTCCTGCTGTGCCTTGTCCAAACATTGTCCTTAAATGTGCTGATTAATATCCCATGTGAAGTATCCCCAAAACCCCCAGGCAGTTCCTGCTGCAGAACTGATCAAACTATACATAGACAAAAAATTTATAAAGAGCCGATAGAAAACTGCTCATGCAGATACAAAAATGGTCACATAGGACAGCATTTCGTACATAGTTGAGCTATTTGAGAGATGGTTTGTATGTAGTTAAGGTAATCGATAGCAGTGGATTATTCGTATGCTGGAGTGGTCACGTAGGACCATGGAGCAGCTGGAATCTCATCCAATCCAGCTGGAGATGCCACTGCAATGATCCCTGCAATGATCACGCTGCTCAAGAGATTTGATTTCCCATGTGAGCATGATCCTTTGCTGAGATCCCAATAAATTAGTTTTGCCTTTTAACGAACACTTTGTCCGTGACTCTGCGAGTGTCTCTATAACAATTTACACACACACAATTACCACAGTAGGATTAATGTGTCTGCAAAAGCGCAGACAATTTTATTTATGTTTCCGGTCAAGAGTGCATTTGAAGCGTAGCTGGAGGGGAATTACAAATTTGAGGGACAAGACCCAGCCCAGAAGAAAAAAATAGAGTCTTTGGCCTAGTCAAAAGCACTCTTTTTTTGAAATAGGATAGCAATGTAAAGCTAAACTTTGAAAAAGCAAGTTATGTGAGTTAGCAGGGAGTCATTAAAAACCTCCAGCTGTGCATGTGCATAATTTCCAATTAATTGACCATCACTTTAGAAGAGAAGACTAAGCACACCAGAACTGAAAATGGACAAAATAGGTAGATTTTAAATATGTGGATTTTCAAGTATGTAGGTTTAATTCAGATACTGCAGTTCCGTGGATCACAGGAAAGTCACGCAAATGGCAAGGGAATGTCTCTTAAAAGAGAATGTTTGGTGCATTCACAGGAATACTTTACCCAAACATGGTGAGAGTCCCAGCATGCCTGATAAAAGGTCTGCCTCTGAGCTTTAATTGAAAAATTGTGAAATATCAGTAGAGGAATGTGATTTTAAAAAATAATGTCTCTTTTCAGCTTGTACATCATAGTTTTCATTGATGGGAGCGTGGGACAGGGGGCTGTGGCGTGCAGTGGGGTGGGGGATACACCTTGATAAAACCAAGTCATATAGCTGAAGCCAGAGCAGGGAAGCTCTTTTAGATCCAGTGACACAAATGTAGCCAGTAAGAACTGGCCTTCCCATTTTTAAATAAACATTTGAATTTTAAGATAGTAAAGTTTTATATTTTGTTTATTGATTTTTAGTTTTTAAGCAGATATAATTCCAAATTAAATGTCTCACAGGGTTGAAGAATTCAGATCAGCACAAATACCTTCATCAACCAAATTCATAATCTTTCTAAATAACCCTAGCCAGGTACTTAAGCACTAAACAAAGCTAACTAGTTGTTATCCATACGCAGTGGTAAGTGGTTTTAATTCTTTTACACTTCTTTTCATTCTTTATTAACTAAAACCTATGTCAACCAGCTCATCATTTTCTCAGGATCAACCTCTGCTTGATAAATTTGTCATTTCTATTATAGTACACATTATTACAACCGTTTGAAATAGCTTGTACTACTTTCTTTTTTTCCTCTTAATTCTACTCTTTCAGACATTTTGTCTTGTTTATCATATTTAGTCTCATCTAAATTTGAATTGCTTTGGGAAATCAAGAGGTTTTTTGAAAAATATGCCCATGAATTTGGTGTATATCAATGCTGGAGATGTATTACATGTGGATTAATAAGGGAGGGAAAAACAAGATGAGCCGTATTTTTTTAAAAAATAAATGCTTTTAACACATTTCAAATGAGGAACCCCACAAGTTTGCCACTTTTGAGAAACGAGTGAATTAAGAAATCGTTGAGGTATACCTGATATTTCATTTTTACAGGTATATTTCTCTTTTCTAGGCCAATCAATATCATAACACTCTCCTAATGCTGTGCTAAACTTCTCTGAAAATGACAAAAAAACACATTCAGATTTTTCCTCTTTGTTCATCAAGAAGGTGAAAATTAAAATCTTGACTAATATTTCTCAGTAATCTTGACTTTCCAAAAAGAAGGTAATTTTGCAAAATGGGATTTCCTTTGCTTCAGAAGAGGCAAAGAAGCAGAGATGAATATTTAACCTTTTCTATAATATCACAAAGACATTAGAGACTGTTGTAGGTGAGGAAGCAACCCTGGGTAGATGTAATCAACTGGAATACTTCAGAGACATGCCTTGAGCTGATCAGCGTGGCCTCTCTTACGGTAGTGTTTAAGCAGAAACATTCTTCTTGTATATTGAAATAACCTTGAATCTCCAGTCCTGTGATATATAGCCACGTAGCCTTTTTTGAAATGTTCACTACATCCCACACAACTCAATTAGCATAAATAATGTCATGCAGAGTTTCTTTGCACTTAAATACAAAAGCATCTAATTAACCCAAAGCTTCCAGATACATAGTGACATACACACTAACTCTGTGGAAAAATCAGCCCTGAAAGCAAAAGACACCCAAGAGTTAAAGTCAGCCCTTTACTTAACTATGAACTATCCATTACTGTTGACTGAATTCAAATGGCTCAGCACATTGTATCTCATTATTTGCCTATTTTTAGCAAAACAGAAACTGCAGTTTTGGTTAACTGGACCCACTGCCAACAGTACAATTTGATTTGAAAGCTAATAGTTTGTATGACTTTGCACTTGGGTAACTACAGAGGATCGTGGCGTTACAAGAAGACGATTACAAGGACAGATCAGTTTGTACCAGTTCCCATTTACGTTGCAAAGTTTGTCACAAGAATGGATTAATGTTGTGCTATTTTCTGTTCTCATTAAGTTCTACGTGAAAAAGAGTGAGGCATCAGAATTTTAATTCCTCCTGTTTCTAATGCTTAACATGTCCTGTAGTTTCTGGTAGAATCATAGCTTTTCTTTCTTTTTTCCATGCTCTGTTTTGACTAACTGCAGTGTTTGAGTCACTGTGACATTGTTTAAGTTCTGGGTGAGTATTTTGATTCTCACAGGTAGCTTTCTGACTATTGTAGACTACTGAAACAACAAACATATACAATTCTGAAAAGCAGTTATGAAAACTCTATACTCCCTGTTTTCCTTAGAGCTTGATTTTGGGAAGCAGTTTCCTTCTTCTGCTCATGATAATCTGCAGGCATAATTAGTCAGGTACTTTGTTACCTGGCTTGCTCATTGCAACACTAATGAAGGAAACACTAGAGTCAACACGACGGATTGCTTCCAGAAGTCTGAGGTGTGAAAGGGAAATGCCGAACACTTAGGAAAAAACCCCACCAAACGAAAACCTCTGTGAACCTTGTGATAAAAAATATACAATTAAGCTAGTACTAGAAAATGAGAAGCATACAAGTTTTACAGCGGTTTCTAATTTTGGCAGCTTCAATCTGGACATCTCTCTTTAGAAGCAAATGCTTTTATTTGGCCGTTTCCAGACGCCAACCTCTCTACATTGACTATATAAGGAATTTATACTTCTCAACTCACATTATTTCTTTTTTTTTCTTTAACCAGAGGACTAAACTAGCCCACACCAGAGTATATGAACATCCACATCATATGAGTACTTCTCTGGAGCATATTAGATAGTTTCCATATCTGCTGTAGACTGCGGTTTAAGCAATTAGTTCCAAAAATCAAAAGTAATCAATTTTTGATGTGTTCACACATACACATTAACATATAATTGTCTGCTTATGATCAGAATGTTCATTTCTGTGTATATTCTGTTCTTCAAAAGCTACTGTATATTCCTGCATACATATAGATCTGTCACTTTCTCTGTCTATCGCTTCAGAATGATTACAATTGAATTATACAGCCTGGAAATTCTGTGGTGCCCTAAATATTCACTGTTGTGTGATTTTTCAGAAAACATAGGCTAACATAAACCTTATACTTTGCTAGCTTGTATTTCATTTTGCCCTTTTATTAGTAGATGTCAAGTTCCAAACTGAAGAAGATTTGAGGTTTTATAACCAGAGCTAAAAAGCAAATGTTGCAAAGGCAATAAAAAATAAAATAAATCTTAATAAGTATTTGCCATGTATTCTGTAATGGATCATTTTTTCAATACAAGAAAAGAACAAGGGAATACTTAGACTCAAGAATGACAAATAAAATTCACCTTAACAGATGCAGATTTGTTCTGATGTTGTGTGAGAGGATAATAAAGATGGCTTGTAAAATATTAAACAGGAGCAGTATATCTCAGGTGTATGATAACATCCCCCAAACTTGTATTTTGTCATATCGGCCAACTTTCTTAATTTGACACCATTTATTAAATTCAAAATAATAGAATTGGTGATTAAAATGACAGAGTGTTTATGCTTTCTTTTCTAGTTTATGACCAGAACTAATTATTTCCCCACTATTAATCCAGGCTTCCAAATAACTGAGCCATTCACGCAATTATATTTTTTACACGGCTGTGTAGAATCTTCGATAAACCACTCTACAGCTCCATAAATTTACATTTCACGACAAACAGTAAGACAAAGGCGTGATGAAAGGTTTTACAGTTTTCTAGATCTCTATCACACATTTGAATTTCTCAAGTTGTCTGTGGGGCTGGTTTTTAGAAATTATTATTATTATTATTGTTGTTTAATTTCTGCATTATGATTACCAAATTATGGGTTCTCCCGTGAAGCCAAGTCAGATGAGGCCATCCAACTGAACACCAGGTGAGCCACCAGCGTGTCAAACCATCAGTCTGGTCCCTTTATTGGCAGCTCTACTTAAGCTCTTCAGAGAACCCCAGGTTGATGTTAGGAAGGGCTGTTCCTGGAGGTGTAACTCTATCCTTACCATCACAGGTACACTTACTAGAGAGAGAGAGGCCGCTTAACACCACCTACCTCCTGCCTTTGCTGAACAGAGCAGAGAAGAGAGAGTGGCAGCACAAGTTACAGGTTTGTGTGTCAGAACTGGGTTTAGTCGTCTGATCTGAGCAGGTTTCTCTAACAAAAAGAGCGTATGAAGACGTCGATTCCTGATGTTTCAAATGCAAAACGTAAGAAAGAGGGGAAAAAAAGAGAAACAATAACTCAACAACAACAACAAAATAAATCAAAAGATGGCCTGTACACCTGAGAATACAGAAAGCTACCTTACGCTACGGAAGCAGTACAGAAAGTCACCATTTGTGGGTTAGAACCTGGGCACTTCCCTTGGCACTTTTTCCCATTATGTTAACGCAGTATGAAAGGAAAGATTCTTTTCCTATCAGAGGCTCCTCAGATGACATCAAATTACTGGTTAAATGCTAACATACTCCCACTGAAAGCAAATCACAGCAGCTGTCAAGAAAACAGGAGACTGACAAGAGAAAAAGTAACACCACGGGGCACTTATGGATATGGATTTAAGATCAGTGGGGTTGATCAGAAGGCCTGAACTTCTGGTTCATCTTTGATATTGAAAATTCACCATCGTCCATAGAAACATTCCAGAAATTTCTCTCTTGAGGCATACTTTGGCTTTAAGAAGAAAATCTTAGGAGTAAGAATTAAGATGGGAGGGATTCACAGCATTATGCTTACTGTGAACTCCAGGGCAGTTGTATATTGATTTGATTAAATCAGATCTGCGTGATGAAAATGGCAGCTGCTGTCTTTTTTGGTAAACATCCATGGGTGAACAGCAAGTGTCATTTACTTTGTTCCTATTTCATGTCTGTTTCAGATTTCTCCAGGGCCTCTTTCCTGTCTACAGTTATTTTTAGATCTACTTACTACATGGTTTTAGAGGCTGCTTTGTACCTGCAGCAAAATTGTACATGAGACAAAACTATAAGACTATGCAGGTCCTGTCATAAAAATACGATGAGATAATATAAGAAGGCATCTTTTAACAACCACACACAGACCTTTAGTCAACTTCTTGTTGCAGATCATGCATCTAACCATGTGTCTGCTTTTAAAAGCAGTATACACAAGAGAATACGTTATAGATAAGAATCAAAATAATCTTAAATGTAGGTCTGCCAGTTCAGCTGTAGAAACACTAGGCACTGATTTAAGCCCTGTGGTTCTCAGATTTAGGTAAAGGGCGGTACTAACCAGATTCAAAGGGATAATTTCCACATGTACTGCACTCATCTGGGAATATACAGCTGCTGTGTATAGTTCAGGTGGAATTAATGTCACTTAAGTGTCAGAAAGATTGTCTACATTTAAATCCATCACCCAGGCTCCTTTTAAGTCAACGGAGTGCAAGACATGATTAATCATGCTCTGGAATTTTTCAGCTACCCAAGCTGAACAGCCTTTCAAAGATGCATTCTGCTCAATGTTGATTATAAAAGGATTCTAGGATAATTAGCTTGGATTTAAACAATTATCATTTAGAAGACCAATGTTAGGAACAACGGGAACAATTGCCATTTTGTCTATATGGTACTTTTCATGGTTACTGTAAAGCTCTCTTCAAGGACTGAAACTGAACTTACTATTTTGCTTTTCTGGTCAAAGTTGCTAAAAAATAAACACCTTCACCGAGTCAAGCTGAGACATAAGATTAGCGCAACAAATCTCTGCATTTTTAGCTTGAGTATTTATCTGCTTTTACATAGCCAGATGTCATGTAAGCTTTGCAAATAATGTTACATCTTCAAATGGATCAATTCAGCCACTGCAAAACTATGTTTGGGAACAACCAGTCAAATTATGAACATCTGATTGATTTGGCTTTTATAATGCTTCCTCATTTATTGTGTACAAATATTCACAAGGAAAGGCTTTAGCGCTCTGATATGCTTGGAGAATAGCCATCTTTTCATGCAAATAAATGCATTTGCAAATACTAAAAAATTATTTCTGCCAAAAGGACACCTGCTACTGTGATCACTGCAAAGGCTGATTCAGCAGAAATCACCCTGCCCTTGCAGTTCTTTTATCTTAAGTTATTTAGTGCTGCTCAATCAATTTTCAGGAGAAAATGGATCTTTTAAAAAAATGACCTGGCTGCTTGCCATAGGGGAAGTTTCCCCTTTTGCTAGAGGGCTCAAAGTTCTTGATTCTTTTTTTCCCTCTCTCTTTTTTTGGCTCATTTGACCCATATATAACATTAAGCAGCTCCCTGGCTGACAGACAAGGCCATCTCATCATATGGTAAATGGTAATACACTCCATTACACAGTAAGTTTAAAATCACAGCCCCACTGAGAAGGCTGTGTTCAGAAATTAAATGCCCCTCCTGAAAGAGACCAGCCACCAACTAAATAAGTGAAGGGGGGAGAGCCCACCTACCCCAGCAGAGGTTTCAGGGCAACTTCTTGCACATGCTCCATGGAGTACTCCCCTTTGCGTGATTGCACTTCTTGTGGTCATTCTCTCCCATTCTAGAATTACCTCTCGCCCCTCAAATGGTGCTTCTTTTAACCCCCCCCTTCCCAGCATCCAGACAGGCACTTGCAGCTTGTATGTAGAAAAGTACTAAGTTTTACCCATGAAAATGTCATAGTTTAGTGAAAATGCACATTTAATTTTCTTCCCCCTTATCTGTTCCTCTCTTTTCCTCCTCTCCCTGATATTCCCACCACCACTGGTATCAGCATCTAGGGCTAGACTTATATAGATTGCTTGTAGTTGGCCACAGAGGATGTCTGTCTTAAAGTCTGGAGCATGGCATAGAGACTTCAGATAATATAAAAGGAATTTAACCTCCCTACAAGTGTAGCATATGGTAATTCCTCTCAGGAAACAGTATAGCCAAATCAGGGAAGTATTGCATGCAACCCACTCAGATGAGAGAGATATATATATATTTTGTACCTCACATAGCCTATATTCTTTGAAAAGTATCAGGAATGAAAAGTCTGGAACCCTATGGTAATTACACCTACTCAGAAGGGAAAACAGAGCGGACTCAACTGTAGGAATTTTTTAAGGAAGATAAAAAATGACGGGGATTAAGGGGAGAACTTATTGGCAGGAGAGGTGTGAGAAAAAAGGAAATTTTGCAGTAAGGTTCACACTATAACATATATAATCTCAGCGGCAATATCTAGGCAATATTCATATTTTTAATTAGTTATTTATTATATGTGTGAAAGTGAAGCTGACCCTTCATTGAAAGACAGAAGTGTTAAGTTTGGATACAGTGACATACCATTACATATACCATAGCTATATTATTGTGGGGATCTGCGTTAGTCCCTTCCCACTGCTCCACACTGTGCCTTGAGGACACACCAACATGGTCAGAGCGAGCTTAGCTACGGTGTACTGGTGTACAGACACCTCAGCTGCAGGGTCGACTGTCTCACCTTTTTGGTAGAACCTTTTTGGAGGGTTGGGGGACATTCCTCACTACTTGGGTCGGTGCACTCATCCACCCCGTTGCCTGTGAGTACACAAGTGTTACAGGTTCGGACCTCACCCTTCAAGTTCATTAGTTTAAAGTGCGAATCCCTAAGTCAGTCAGCCAATCTGCCAGCAAAAATTCTCCTTATTCTTCTAGATAGGTGGATCCAGGTGGGATTCTGGATTCAGGTAGGCCTGTTTGAGTATTTTTTGGTTTGGGTTTTTTGTTGTTTTTTTTTCCCCCAGTAAGGCTTGAGGCAAAAAGCATTAGTAGGCAGTTGTAGCTTTCTGCTTCAGTTTCTTTATATGAATTGAAGAGGATCAAATTCCCTTCTCATGCCTTTGCCTCCCATCTCCATGCTTTCGCCTATTCTCTCTATGATTCCAGGGCAAAACTGGCATTAAATTAATGTACAGCCCTAAGAAACTCTGTTCTCAGTGGAATCTTTGACAGTACTTCCAGGAAAAATACTTCAAATGGGTAAATGGTGGGTTATACTCTTCTATGACATAAGAAGGAAGATTTTTAACAAAGATCTCTCACTCCTATCTTGTATTTTTAAAAGGTATGTGTGGAGCATTGGGTGAATACAAAAAGTACAGAAAAAGACTGAATTTATAATGGGTATATCTGTTCATTGCTCAGTATAACAGGTTACTTTTGCTCTTACTTTTGCTATCTATATCACAGAAATTTCTTTCTCTTGATGAGCTGTGCATAGAAAGAGGCTTGTGCTATTACTCAGTGATGGGCTCTATATAATAACAATTCTATACAATTTGGTTACTTCCTTGCAAATTCTTTCAATCCCCCAGGCCTTTATTGATCTTCTTTCAATCAACTGACCATGGTCTTACAGAAAAACACAAATAGTTGACATACTAATGAGAATTCCTGACCCTTTTCAATTGAATACTTGACCAGTCAGTGGAACACTCAACAAACCTGTAACTTCATCACTAGCAGTAATTACAATCAATCAAGAGGTTAACTTCTAATGCTGTTTGAAAGATGGAGACAAGGGGGATTGCTTAGGAGATACAAAGAGAGAGATACACCCATTCCACATGCAGACAGGAATGCTGCTGGTTACACAGACCACTTGAATCACATAACTTTTTCTGTAAAGGTACTCTTTCTGATGTATAAATCAGAACGAGTGGTTTCAGTGTACTGACACTTCAAAAAGAAAAAAAACACCACAACTTGCTACAAAACATTTTGTTCACCCTGGAAGCTGAATTCCTTATAACTCTGAGGGCACAAGGCATGAGTATGATTATTGGGTTTGAACTAGTGAACATCAGATCTCTTCTACCTTCATGAGAGATTACATGTTCAAATATTTTAACAGACATTTCTTTCCTCCCCTTTCAAATTCTTTCAGTTTCTTTCTTTCTAAGGTTATTATAAAGGCTGAAAAATAAAAATACTATGGACTTTCTGTCAGTAGATGTAGACAGCAGGAATTAATTCCATAAATGCAGAACAACATTAAAGAAGGAGAGAAAAAATCATTCTTGAATGTATAACAGAAAAAATAACATCAGCACAGTCTTGTTAGGCTTACTTTTCTCACCTTTTTTTCCTCTGGAATACAGAGAAATGTTGAAATGTGTATACGCATAACTATAAACTTGCTCAAAAAAGAGATCATGACTCTCTTCTTTTTAAATAAATTTGCAGCAATTTGCTTGGTGCCATTAAGTAGAAAAACATTTTCTTATGCATTGATGGATGTCTAATGCTTTCTTTGATGTTGCAGTGTTTCACTTTTGTGGAATGACATTTCTGACAACATATAAAGTGTTTCCTATATGTATTGATATTAGGATATTCATTTAATTTAACCTAAAAACTATTTTTCAGATGTGTGTTACAGGAACAAAGTATAAAATATTAATATTGAATGTCTCCCGTGATTTCAGTATTGTTAAAAAACAGGTGACACAATCTGAAATTAACCTCAGTGATAGTCCATATGTTAAAAATGACATGTTTGCCACAACTGTGAGACCTGGAATGAAGAAAGGAAGGAGAATGTAATACTCAGAGGTAAATAATTTAAATATTTTTAGTCTGCTGTTGCTAACTATTTAGAAATTAGCCTGAAGAAAATAACCAGAGGCATTGTACATTATTGTGGATGTTCTCTGGAACTAAGAATTTCTCCTCTGTCTTCAGCTCATCCTAAACTGAACATCTCCCATTCTTTTGCTTCTCACTCATTCCTTTTTCTGCTCTCTTATACTCAATATTAATACATATGCCCTGTTCATCCTTAGGTCATTCTTTTTGGAACACTTTCAACCATGTCTTCTTGAAATCTTTTTCACTATGTGTTTTCTTTACTGAACTCATCCACACTGTCTTCTACTATGTGAATTATTTTGTTGGAATGCCCTTGGAGAAGAACGTTACTTTCCCTTTCCCTCTCCTCTTTTTTCGAACTTTTTCTGAAAGTCCTTCAGTACTCTGTCTTTGACGTCCTCCTCTTCTCAAAGTCTAAAAAATAGATATTCAGCTACCATCTTCATGCATCCAGGTCATTCATAAAGTTCGCAACCTCAGAGAGATGTGTCCTTTTTTTTCAGAGTAAGATTTTGATTTCTTTCTCTGACATCTTCATATCTCAGGCTCAAGCCAGTAAAAACTTATCATTTATCTTTCTTTCTTTTTTTTTAATCTTTCTAACTCTTTCTACCCAGTTTTCACTTCTGGTTCTTTTTTTCAATACCTGGACAAACATCAATTTGCACATGGCTTGTTTATGGACTGCATCCCCAAAACTTTAGTAGGTATTAATTAATGCACAGAAACGGGAGGAAGAAAAAAAAGATCACCACCCCACCCCCTCCACCCCCAGAAACAACTATGACCTGTATTCTCCATAATTATTTTTCTTTTTACATGTTAAGTCAGAGAGAGCAAGCACATTCATGTATGAAAAGACTTTTAAAAAGTGGTTATTTTCCTAATTTTTCTCCTTAGTAATAAGCATTGCTTACTAGTTCTTTGATCAGTGTGTGGAAGGTGGTGTAATACACATTTGCTAGCATAATTTACAAGATGGTGATTTTTCTGGTAAACCTTTTCATCATATGTGAAAAGCTTTTCACTGTATGTGTACTAGACTGTCAGTACTTTTAAAATTTATATAGGCTTAATTACCCATTCTTGGATATGGGAAAAAATTATGTTCTCTTGCTTTGCAGTTACATAAGTGGCTATCTAATTTGTAAGAGAGTTGACCATTCTGTCTGCTTTAAAGTATGACTTGTATGATATTTTACATTTTCTTCTGGTAGCCCTGAACTAAGTCAGTCATACTCTGACAACTTCTGGAAAGGAATAACTTCAGTTCTATCTGGACTTCTGTAAGGCCTTTGACATGGTCCCCCACAACGTCTTTCCCTCTAAATTGCAGAGCTATGGATTTGATGGATGGACTGTTCGGTGGACAAGGAATTGTTAGGATGGTCTCATCCAGAGGGTAGTGGTCAACAGCTCAATGTCCAGATGGAGATCAGTGATGAGTGCTGTCCCTCAGGGGTCCGTACTGGGACCAGTATTGTTTAATATCTTCATCAGTGACAAAGACAGTGGGATCGAGTGCACTGTCAGCAAGTTTGCAGACACCAAGTTGAGTGATGCAATTGATAGGAAACATCTAGAAGGACCTGGACAAGCTTGAGAAGTGGGCCCATGTGAACCTTATGAGGTTCAGCAAGGCCAAGTGCAAGGTCCTGCACGTGGCTCGGGGCTATCCCTGGTATCAGTACAGGCCTGGGGATGAAGGGATTGAGAGCAGCCCTGAGACGAAGGACTTGGGGGTACTGGTGGATGAAAAGCTGGACGTGAGATGACAACGTTCACCTGAAGCCCAGAGGGGATTCTGCCCCTCTGCTCTGTTCTGGTGGGACCCCACCTGGAATATTGCCTTCAGCTCTGGGGTCCTCAGCACAGGAAAGACATGGACCTGTTGGAGCGGGTCCAGAGGAGGGACACGAACATGATCAGAGGGCTGGAGCACCTCTCCTGTGAAGACAGGCTGAGAGAGTTGGGGTTGGTCAGCCTGGAGAAGAGAAGGGAGACCTTACAGCAGCCTGCCAGTACCTAAAGGGGGACTATGACAAAGCTGGAGAGGGACTTTTTACAAGGGCAGGTAGTGAGAGGACAAGGGGTAATGTTTTTAAACTAAAAGAGGGTACATTTAGACTAGATATGAAGAAGAAATTTTTTACAATGAAGGTGGTAAACTGGCCAGGGTTGCCCAAGATGCCCCATCCCTGGGAACATTCCAGGTCAGGCCAGACAGGGCTCTGAGCAACCTGATCAAGTTGAAGATGTCCCTGCTCATG
>NC_064918.1:20420092-20487215 GCF_929443795.1 Astur gentilis | reverse complement strand
AGTGGTTTCACTTTGTCATATTATATAGCTTAAATTTACATAAAAATATAAAAATTATGTACAGGTCAATATTACTTAATGTGTACATCATAAAAAGCTTTAGATCACAAACCAAAAACACACTGTCATAGACTGTTCTTATGTTTGGTGGTGCCCTACTCATGTCATCTACTATGCAGATTGTAAGCCAAATTAATGACTGTACTGGGAATAACTGAAGGAATTCCTTTCCTTCTTATACTTTTAATTGCTTAAACCATGCCAGTTCGTACCTCTATAGTAGTTATTTACTGTGCCTTGCATGTGTAATTTTTTTTCTTTTTCATAAGTGTAGCTCTTCGAGATGAAAAGGAAAAAGGTTGATTTTTTTTGAGATAGTGTCCAGTTTGACGTTTGGCTTGTGTTACAATACCTCATGTTTTTGGCAATGAAAGTTCTTGGTTCGTGCCAGCTATGTCAGCCAGTCGGACAAATCTTATCCATATCAATAGTAATGCCATAGCCAGAATACCTCATAGACATATGCAATGTATTATTTGAAGGGAAAAATAAAACCTTTTATTAGAGCAACTGATATTTTGGGGGAAAACTTTTGAGCGCAGAATTTTTGCTCAGGTTTGAAAGTAATGTTTTCCTAAAAATGTATGTATGTGTCTCATCTGGAAATACTGATTTATGTATGAAATTCCTGTTAAATGAATACATCTAAACAATACTAGACTTGAAAGGTTGGAAAATTTCAGAATTTAAGTGGTGGTCAAATTTAATTCCAACCACTATTTTTTCATCTTTCAATAGCCATGTATTGGTTAAGGAAGGGAGACAAAATGAAAGGTCCTGTGAGGCTCTGGGGTAAATGTATACTCCTTCCAGGTAGTGAATCCTAGTTATCACTACCCTGTTGAAACAGAAGGAGCTTAGGCTTTTTGTGTCTTCTGACATCCTTAATTTAAATTTACTCCTTTTTTAGTTATTATACTCCTGAGCTATGTAACATCCTGCTTAAGAAGTATGCCCCTCTTCAGCCATGGAGGGGTGGATCTCAGGCCCATTTTGAGGATACAGAGAGCACTAAACCAGAGCAAGATCTGTGGATTATATGGCATTTGATCATGGAATTAAATATTTATAGTTCCAGAAGGAAATAAATGTGAACTAAACTTTCAGTCAATCTTTATTCTGTCACTTAGTGAGTTTTGAATGTTTAACTTGGCCAAAATCAGCTTTACTGTCTCCTTTTCTATCTCCATTACTCTTAGCAGTTCTGCTTTCCTATTTTTCCCATCATCCAAGGGTACCCAGACTGTGCCAGCCATCTCTTCCACCTCCTTGCTTCAAAGGCCAGTAGAAAGATTAGTGAAAACACAGGCAAGACAACTCTCTTCTGGTACCATTCCCATGTAAGCTAGGATCTCCAACACCAGGAAAAAAAAACCCTGTTCAGCCTACACAGCCCTTGACTGAAGCTTACTTGCAGAAGGCAGGAACCATGGAACCTGTTGTTGCCAATTCTTTCCTCTAGTTGTATCTCTAAATACTTTTTTCAAAAGGTTGAAAAAAAGATAAGCAGATTAATGAAAAAACCTCATACTCTAGCAGATTCTCAGTAGGGAAATCTGCTTTAGTTTGCACTTCAGTGTCAACTACTTTTACTCTGACAAAGCTAGAAGTAATGGTCAGCAGACCTGTTTGATGGAAGATGCCACTCTCTATGTGGTGGTATAAGCTCTGCCTATATAACAGACAGACAGATGGGTTAAAAGGTTTGCTAGAGGAAACTTGAATTCATAGTCATAAACTGCATACAACTTTTCAGACAAACAGATTTTTCTATAACTAAAAAAATTAGTGTGAAATTATTGATTGTATCTTCTGTTTAAGACAGATTTAAACACCTCAAATTTGAAAAATCTCTTTATAGTTCTTTACTATATTGAGAAAGCAGTACTTTTAAAATTATCTCTAGGAAACTATTTTAGTCTTTTTTTGATAAGCAACAGTGAGATTCACCATCACCTACATTTCTTGATCACAAGTTGGATGCCTATCTTAGGACAGTTATATAAGTTTCCTTTATAAATAATGGAAAGAAAAAGGAAGATACAGAGGGCAATTCATCCCACCTGAGATGTGTAAGGCAGGTGGGATGAATTCCCCTTTAAAGATCTTCCCGGAGACTTTGGAAAGGGTTTGAGCAGCTAGTTTTTAGACAGTTACTGTCAAAGAAGATGAATCCAAGCCCAAGGTTTCAGCAAGTACAGGTTATGACTCATACCGGGATAAAAATTCTTGACACCATTCTGCTCCATGCTGTGATATTTCATTTACCGTGTAGGCCAAGCTCATAATGAAGTTTTTACCTGACACATGATGTCAGGGACATATTGTTAGCTCTGACTTTCAGTATCTTTCTGCATTGGCATTTCCCAGGTTTTATGTGAAATTTAGCTTAACTAAATTTAAATCAAATTTTGCTGAATGAATCTTAATTTTGGTTGTTTGGGGTTTTTTTTCCTACTGGATGTCTTTTATTTTTATTTCCCACCTTAGCAGGTGTTGACATTACCTCCAAGTCGGTACCTAAGATGACAGCAGCATTCAATTTGATTATTTTCAATGGGAAATGAGATTATTGATGACATTAGAATATAATTTAGGACACCATGAACTTCTGAAATTATGCCTGTTATTAGAAGTACCTCAGTTTCAGCAATGTGATGTACACAAATGTTTTGTTTTAATACTGTGCAAGAGAGGCCTGATTTTCACCTGGGAAGAATTTTGTCTTTTACTATAGGTCATTAGAGTAATTTAGGAAATAGTATGCTTTAGTGCTTTACATTAAACTTTTACAAAATGTTATGCTGGAATGCATTTAAAGGCAATGTTGACTCACAGCTCATTGGGTTGACTGGTGTTTTTTCATGGGTCATTGCGAGTGAGGCCATTTACATCTTGTGTGATCTTTACGTACATACGCTATAATATATTTAATATATATTTACTGCAACTATTACATTTAAAAGAAACATAGCGATGAAATTTTACAAATCTTGATTTAGCTAAAGCAAATTTTAAAAAAAAGTATTCTACAGGTTGACTATGCATAGATATCACAGAACTCCCACTGATGAGATAGAGCTTCCCTAGCACTCAGGAACTGGTGAATGATTCACTGAGTGAGATTCAGAACGAATGTGCCAGAATAGTGGCAGTGACAGTTCCTGCGATAGGTACTCCAGCATCAAATCAACATCAAGGTGTTCCCTTCAATTTGGATTTTAGGGTATATAGAGAAATGTTCTATGGTTGTATGATTTTAATGAAGAAATAAGTAAATAAAGAAAACTTTTCAATAACTGTTGACAAAAGTTAGGCACAGACATAAAAATTAAAGGAAAAGCAGAAAATTAAAATTCCATGTGTGTTTAACATTATAGTACTGAGCAGATACAGAATTCTGTAGTTACTCAATACAATCAGCTGCATAGTTCATATAAGACCCCATATTCCATCACACCTGCTTTGTAATATAAACATGGAATACTTCACTCTACACAAAGAAATCTTTAGTTAAGCATTGTGACAGATTGCCTTTGCAGGTTCTCCAAACAGGCTAATCAGTAAAATAACAGGGTCTTAAAATATACGCCTAGAGAAATCACCTGCACAGAATGAGCCAAGTTGTATCCAGAACAGAGATCTCCATAACAGAGGGTCTTTAAGAAGAGATTTTTCAAAACCTGTCGGGTAGAATAAGGATTGTCCTTTTTGGGTTCAGGGCTGCTACATATCTTCAGATCTTTTTCCAGTCCTATCTACCTGTAAATAGAAAATCACTGTATGTGTCACACAAGTACATTAAAAGGACGCTCATAACACACAAAATGTAGTATTCCTTACTACAAATAATTGTAATGTATTATAGAAACATAAACTTTGATCTTATCCATATAAGACTTTTTTTTTTTTTTTTTTTAATTCAGATTATAAATGGCTTAACTGCTGTATGGAAATCTACAATAGCATGTCCTGGTTTGAGAAAAGCTTCAGATTTGACTGTTATGGACTGAGTGGAGAATAAAAAAGTGAATTTACCAGTCTTCTCCAGGAATGAAAAATACCTGCACAGCAAGTGTTTAACTACTGAGCAGAGAAGACCTGCAAGCCTGCAGTGCTCATCAGTGGGAATGAAGCATCTGTTTTTCATTCACTGCTATTGAATTCTGCATCATCTCTTCCATAACTGACACCACCATAGATAGGTCATCAATATTTCAACCCACAACAAAAGGTAATAAAAAAAAGAGGAAGTATTAGGACTGAAGAACTAGACTTTCTTAAAAAAGAAAAAAATTCTACTCAGTCTAACAAGAAATGTTGTATTGTGGTCTCTCAACTATATTAGATAACTGGTTTGGAGGTTGGGCACAAAGGAATCCATTTCCTTTTCACAGCTACATCCAAGCGAGTGAACCCAAAAGGTCATACATCTTGAGCATACATATCCATTACGTTTGTGTTAAATATTCCTTTTGAGAATTCCTCACATGGGTAGAAAAGGTGAACGACTCAGTGTCCCGGGCAGCCAGATGGCATCTGGCTGATGCATGAAGACAAAGCAGTCTAAAGCAGCGGATGAAGGGAAAGGTAATACCAGCTCCTGTTTCAAACTCTTCCTGTATCGGAAATTATCTTGAATAGGCATCCCAATACTTAATATACTGATGTTTTAAAAAAGAACATTGAATGAGAAATATTTCCTCGGTAAATAACCCACGGATAGAGCTAAAGACTGGCATCCTACACAGGGCTGAGCTGACATGGGACTTTTGGGCCCATGAGGAGAGGCCCTAGGGAAAAATAAGCAGAAAGAGGCAGGGCCTGGCAAACTTCTGAATAAAAGTGGTGAGGAATTTCCTCACCTGGGGGGTCAGTGAAGCTCTGCCGGATTCAGTTTACGACTCTCCTCTGTAAGTGCAAATCTGTATTGGGGTTGTTGAGAGTGTCACAGGGGTTTTTTGCTTTGAACAGGTTGAAGCTTGTACTGTTTCAATCATGGAACGCTTTATTGGGATTAAAGAACAAGCTGTGGTAGTAGTAAAGTCAGTTTTGTGCATTTGCAAAATCAGAAAGTACAAACTTGACATCTTTTTCTCTACTTTTACTATAGGAACCATATTACTATAGAAAAATATTAAAAAATAAAAAACCTCTGTATTTATTACTAATTATTTAAAGAGTATAAAACATATATTGCTAGCATTTTAAATGGAAAGTTAAGAATCAGAATAAATACAGATCTCTTCCACTAAAAGTTTGCTAGATTTAAAAAAAACCCATGTTTTATGCAAGTACATTTCAATTTTTTCTCTTATCTACGCTTCCCATTCACAGGTGTAAGCTCTCAGAATGAAAAGTTGAAATTCTTTGAATAAATAAATGTATAACCTTTTGTAGTTATGTCAACATTCATAATTACGAGATTAATGGTCACCAGTGTGATGGGTTAACCCTGGCTGAACACCAGGTGCCCACCAAAGCCATTCTATCACTCCCCCATCCTCAGCTGGATAGGGGAGAGAAAATATAACAAAAGGCTCGCGGGTCGAGATAAGGACAGGAGAGATCATTCACTATTACCGTCACGGGCAAAACAGACTCAATTTGCAAAACATACTCAATTTATTACAAATCAACCAGAGCAAGGTAATGAGAAGTAAAATGAAATCTCAGAACACCTTCCCACCACCCCTCCGTTCTTCCCGGGCACAACTACCCTCCCGGATTTCACCACCAAGCCCCCCCAGCGGCACAGGGGGACAGGGATGGGGTTTATGGTCATCACACGTTATTTTCTGCTGCTTCACCTCCTCAGGACGAGGGCTGATTACACTCTTCCCCTGCTCCAGCGTGGGGTCCCACCCACGGGAGACAGTCCTCCACGAACTCCTCCAACGTGGGCCATTCCCACGGGCTGCAGTTCTTCACAAACTGCTCCAGCATGGGTCCATTCCACGGTGTGCAGTCCTTCAGGAGCACACTGCTCCAGCGCGGGTCCCCCACGGGGTCACAAGTCCTGCCAGAAAACCTGCTCCGTGGGCTCCTCTCTCCACAGATCCGCAGGTCCTGCCAGGAGCCTGCTCCAGCGCGGGGTTCCCACGGGGTCACAGCCTCCTTCGGGAACCCACCTGCTCCGGCGTGGGGTCCTCCACGGGCTACAGGTGGATATCTGCTCCACCGTGGACCTCCCTGGACTGCAGGGGGACAGCCTGCCTCACCAGGGTCTTCACCACGGGCTGCAGGGGAATCTTCGCTCCAGCGCCTGGAGCATCTCCTCCCCCTCCTTCTTCACTGACCTTGGTGTCCGCAGGCTTGTTTCTCTTACATGTTCTCACTCCTCACTCCGGCGGCAGTTTTCTCTCCGTCCCAACTTTTTTTCCTTCTTAAAAATGTTATCACAGAGGCGTTACCACTATCACTGATTGGCTCGGCCTTGGCCGGCGGCGGGTCCGTCTCAGAGCCGGCTAATATGGGCTCGCTCTCTCTCGAACACAGGGGAAGCTTCCAGCAGTTTCTTACAGAAGCCACCCCTGTAACCCCCCCCCGCTACCAAAACCTTGCCAAACAAAACCAATACAACCAGTCAGATACTTCTGTGATTAAATAATTAAGTCACTAATATCTTTTGCCTTTCAGAAGTATAAAATCTAAAGATGTTATCAAGGTGTGGAAGCTCCTCCTCCAAGAAAAAAAAAAAAAAAGAGAGAAAAAAAGGATAAAAATAACCAATGCCTACTGTTTTCTAGCAGAAGGAGCAGAGGAGGGAATGCTAGGACATTACCAGCTCCTGGGCAGAAACGTGGCCCTGCAGTGTTAAAAGGAAGGTAATGATACTTTTACCTACCCCTGCCAGTCACAGCCACTAGTCATCAGTAAGGTAAGATGAAGTAAGTCTCCTATTATGTCCTTATATTGTTGATAAAATGAAAATATGAAAGCAAAATTACTTTTCCAAGGGGCATTCTATTTGCAAAAAGTACTGACAGAAAAATGCTTTGGGTAGTCTGGAGATTTTAGTGGTGAAGCCAACTGCACTCCATTCCTGACATGATTACTGTATCTTTCTTAATTGCATAGATGAAATGTCCTGAGACTCCTTTGCCAAGGAACTTGAACTTGGCTCAGTAGACCTGCTCCTAATTCTTTCTGTGCTGCTGACTATGCATAGTCTATTTACTCATGCCCTCTTTATCTTTCTTTTGCAATTGAATTGAAAGAAATCGGGTTACTTGGCTCATCGCGTGCAGAAGGTGGTTTCTCTGGGCACATGTTTCAAGACACTGTTATTTTCCTGTCTTTTCTTTACTACAGGAGTCACCTCCTAGGTTAAAATACCTCATTATCATTATGGTCTGAGACAAAATTTGTAGGGAGAGGTAGTTGCTGACAAACCGATAGAATTGGAAATAAGCTTTCAGGAACACAGCCTTCGTTTAAGTCTTAAACAGAAACAGCAGTCTCACAAACTAGCAACATGTTGAGAACAATTTTTCTGTGTTTAGGTGGATTGTGCTCATTGGTTAGAAACTGTGAGTAAAAAGTTTTGGAGCTGCAGACCAGGGACCACTGTAATAGGAAAAACGATAATGTTGTTAGTTTCTGTATGACAAGAAAGAGAGATCATCTGTCCTGGGGAAGGAATGAGTGAGGTGAAGAAGTAAACTTCTGAAACAAACATTTCTGATGAGTCAATTTTTTTTTTCTCCCCTAACATTCAACTGAGCTATGAATTTTAATTATCATGATCTTTTGAAGATGCTCTGCTGAACTCCATTCAAATATTAAATAGCTATTTGTGAAAAACACTCTCCCGTTGGTAACTAGGCACCTCTACCCTTTATTGCTTTTTTTTAAAGTTCATTTGGGTATGTAATGGTTATATAGTTTAATCTTTCAAGAAAATTCTTCAATGCACTATGTTGCATTCTCATACTTAGTATAAACCATTCTGAAAATGCTTTCTGAAAATTATTTTAGTAAGATCAGGGATTGTTTGAGTGTTAGGAGAAAGTCTTGTTCCAAGAAACGATCTTCTTTCAGTGAATATTATCGCTGATTTCTTTGGGAGGAAATAAATTCCAGCATACAACAACTTAAGTTTAACAGAAATGTGGTTTTCTTTTGCACTTCTGTCAGTTTACAGAAGTATAATTTCTTCAAAGTTGTTACCATAGGGAAAGTCCTCTTAGGAATAAACCGACTTTTTAGACTTGTATGAGAAACTAGCCCTAACTCTAGGTTATGTCATCAGCACCATAGTAAAAATTAAAATAGTACCATACAAATTACTATGTATAGCAGTGACAGAGCAATACCAGAAGCTCAAAAAGTTTGTAATATATAGCTAGAGACTTAGATACCAGTGCATTTCAGCTGAGGTTAATACCCAACAAAATAACCCTTTTAGCTTAATATTGTTTTATTAGTAGGTGAAACTAACCTCCTGGTCCTTGATAGCAATGTAGGGACTTTGTACTTGCAAAATAGATGCCAATAGGAACTCTACATAAATAATGGGTATAGTCCTTGCCAATTACCTATGGCATCTTTTGAGAGAGAAACTTTAACAGTTTTGCAATTGTACTGTTCACGTTAGGCCAAGTCTCTTGAAGTTATTTGCTAATCCCCTTGGTGTTTTTCAAGTCTTAAAGTAACACAAGGTCTTCTGCCTCTTGAAAAAAATGTCACTTCAGATAAACAGTAAGCCAAAAAACATAGATTGTCATGGCAGTGCACCTCTTCAAACCAAAATGAGGGGAAATCCATTGGAGGGTTTTAGTTTTGTTTTTTTTAAAGTATATATAAAATTTAAAATCTGAATTATCAAGAAATACTAAGTCAAAATATCACCAAAGAATTTCATTAAAATAAAAAGGGAGGGAGAAAACAGCTGTATGTTGTAGGGGAGGGGTTAAGTAGATATAAAATGTAATTAAAGCAGATTTTTTTTTCTGATGGAAATTTGTATTTTTAATTTTTTCATTGATGATATTGTTCATCAAGGCAGTAATTTCATCAGAAAAAAAAATCTGCAGTTCAGATTTCTAGAAAGCACTTTTGTTGAGAGGTTTGGCTAAATGCCAGTACAAATACAAGCACTGCTTTTTTTTTTTTTTTTTTCTCTCACTGCTTGCAAACATCCACACATGTTCAGAAAAAAAAAAATTAAAAGTACTTAAATTATTCTAATAACTTCTACAAGCAATTTCAATATAAGTGTTCTCGGCAGTGAATTTATTTAGTTATTTAAGGGACTGCATTTTCATTTATGTTTATTGGCATTAGTAGGGTTTTGGTGTATTCATTTTGGTTTTTTTCCTTTACTGAATGTATTTCATCAAGTTAAACTGAAAGCCTGTGTTCCTACAAACACGGTCAATAAAGAATTTACATTAATGTTTTAGTTCAGATCAGGACTATAATTTTGAGGTGAATTTCCTCATTTTCCTCACTTATCACACACACTTGGGTTCACATCACAGAGGGGTTTCAGAGAGTGTCAGCTGGATTCATTTTGGATGAAAGTGAGGCCAACCACAGAACAGAAACATTTCTAGTGTTCTCCAACAGCTAAAATTGCTTCAAGCCAGGGTGCCAGTCCAGAACTAGCAAAAGTAAAACCTCATATAGTACGGACATTGGTTCTTCAGTATTTACTGTTTCAGTCTGAAGGTTAGCATCCACTGAGCTGCACTACTTACTAACACAGGCATACACACTAAATACTCCAAGTAGAAAGCTGGCAGGGAAAGACCAGAATGTCCACTCGATGTATAATTCACTCAAATGGAAATAACTTTAAAATCTTTCCATAATCCTGATGCAGGTATGCATCTGTAGTATTTCTATTGAGGCTTAACATGGCCCTGCAAGCAAAAGGAAAGAAATCCTTATTCGGAGGCTTTGAAAAGGATTTGGGACCACTATATTCCATCATCCGACCTTAAGTGTATTTGGAATCGCACTTCTCAAAGCTATGTTAGCTTATTCTGTGTTGTAGCAGAGGCAGACCTTACTTTTAACCTGCCTATTTATCGAGAAAATCATGTCCCAGTTCCCTGTTCACCACATTTAAAATAGCTTGCAGATTAAATGTACGGGTTCCTTTGCCTCTTGCATAGTGGAATTACGCCATTCAGCAACACTGGAAAATCATTTCATAGGTGTTGCTATTCTTTTTTTTTTTTCTTTCCATACAGTTACTAACGTGTTCAGTACCTTTCATGGATTACATTCTGTTTGAACCTCAAAACAATAAACAGAGCTTCAAGATCAGCTTGGGCTGCTAAAAAAACCAACCAACCAACCAAAAAAAACAAAACCAAAACCCTCAAAAAGTACATCATGTAGGGCAACGAATAACAAAGAAAACCTAGATGTATTCTTTTCATATCTAGGCTTTAACTGTTCAAATCTTAGTAAGTTCCAGTCGTCCTAGTTATTGATATTTCCTGGGGAAAAAGAAACAGATTATACTTCTGTAATATGCTTTCTCTGTTTGTCTGCTTGAGATTCATATCCATCTCTTGTTATCAGCCTGAGCAATATCTTTTCCCTCTGAAGAAACCTTTTGTGGTTTCAGCATTACTCTCTTGTAGGCTTCCCAGAAGTGGGACTTTCAAATAAAGAGATTCTCTTCTCTGATAAGGCTCTCTGTCTTTAAGTAGTATTATTGCTGTCCTCTCTTTGTTTGCTTTTTGTTTTCTCTGATCACATCCTTTTATTTATGTGTGAACAACCAGGCAGAATAATAGTAATCAGGTAAACTGTAAGTGCTGTGTGTATTAAAACAGAACGCATTCTCCCTTTTGTTTCCTTATATTGGGGCTTGTTGGGAAGTGGCTTGCTGAAAAAGGACATGGGCCCGTGGAAAAGTTGTGCGAGCAGAGTTCTGTGTGAAAGAATGTCAGTTTGAGCAACAAGACTAGGCCTTGGCTGAAAATAGCTGGCTTTACTGATATTGGGAGAAAAACAACAGCTGGTCTCGCTGTTATCAGGAGAAAGACAGGGACGGTGTGACCTTGGCATAACTTCACAAGTAACTTTTGAAGAAGTTCTCATGAGAAAGTTACTGAACACGCGTAGCTGCCAACCACAAGTGGGTGTGTTTTAGTAATGAATAAACATTAGCAATGTACCAATCATATTAGGACTAGTAGGCATAATTATCGCAAACTGTATAAATATGAGCTATCCGTGCAAATAAAGATGAATCACTTCTATCACTCATATTGGGTCGACTTATGTGCATTCCTCCGCCGCTCCAACAAATGGCGCCCGAACGGGGACCGAAGAAAGGGGAATTGGAGCGACGGACACTGAGAAGCACCGGTAGCAGCGACCGGGGGGCAAAAGATTAACCGAACGCTGATCGTCTTGGTTGGTGTGTTAACTCTCGTGCCTGGACCGTCCAAAAGGGGTTCGCCGTCAGTGAGGGCTACTGGAAAAAGGCTGCAAAGACTTTTTAACCGAGGTGCCTTAATCAAGGTAGCACCCAGGAGTATCAAGAAGCCGGCCGGCAATGGATCAAGAGGTAGCCCTAAAATTATTACAGTGCTTTTTAGAAAAGCGGGGAGTAAACTGCATTAAGCAAATTTCGGGGTTAGTCGCGCTGGGTCGCGTTAAGGGATGCTTTAAGAATCCGGATTTATTATTTGAGGAGAGTGAATGGCGTAGATTAGGAGACGTATTATGGGATATGGTTAACTGATGATGATAAATCAGCTAAAAAACTAATGAAGCAAGGACAGAAACCTTTCAATTAGTGTGGGTACAGCTTTTGAGCTTAGTACCTGGAATGCTATTGGAACCTCCCTATGGGATGAAATTAGTGACGGGTCTAAAGAAGTTAAAGATCTTGTAACTTTATGGAAATTGATTAAGACAACTCTGTAAGAAATGAAAGCAGATCGTAAAGCGTCTGCGTCTGCTTTTGCTGCTCTCTCTCTCCAACCGCAAGCGAAAGGGAAAAGCGGGGAGAAAAACATAATGCAGCGAGAGAGACTTTTTGGAGCTTGTTCGCCTACTCTCGTGCCCTTGACTTCTGCTCCACTCCCTGGGACTGCCGATATTAATCAGCCATCCGACAGTTCCCAAGCCTCCCTAACCGTACGATTAAAGGAAACCCTACAGAATCAGGGAGTGAGTAAAAATCTGCCTACGAAAAACCAGCCCTCAGATACCACCGTTCAACATGAACAAATTATACCTAGCATACACCCTGATTCGAATAATGCAAACAAGGCTTGGCTACTCTAATAATAGAACAAAAAGAGACAATGTTAGAATTGTTAAAGGAAATGGGGAAAAGAGACGGGGAAACCAACCGCACCCGTGATAGACGCGGAGCCGCCTGTAATAGCCGTTGCAGAAGAAAGGCAGAGACATTGGAGGGGTGTAATAAAAGATGCCATTATAGAAGGGACTATGCTCCAAGCATTCCCAGTTATTGCATCAAATGGACAGAAAAAATGGGAGGTGTTTGACTGGAAGGTCATTGAGAAATTAAGGAATGCTGTGAGTCAGTACGGAATCAAATTTGCGTTAACTCACCAAATACTGCAATTCATTTTTTCTGCTGATACGCTGATACCTCAATACTCGCTTTTGAAAATGCTACTGAAAAGACACGCAAAGCATTGTGTAATTTGCCGAAAAATGCAGACGTCGTTGATATGATAGAATACACGGATCGATCATTGGACTCACAGAAAGTAGCCTATGCTGCCACAGCTCTCCAAGGAGCTACAAAGAAACACAAGGCCAGTAAGACACCCTTGGTCAAGTGTTCTAACTGTGGCAAACGTGGACACATTAGGAGCAAATGTACAGGTACTGTTAACAGTAAGTGCTGCAACAAGTGTAAGAAAGATAACCATACCACCAAGAATACAGGAAGAAGGGAAACTTTACACCGACTGCGAAGGCCCCTCGCGCGGCGACACGAATGCAAGGGGCTTGAGCTGCCAGCCCTCTGACAGCCTCGCAACCACCAGATCCGCCACCGCAGGAAGCTCTGGAGTGGATGTGGAAACCGCAGTCAACATAAAGGGACCATTGGGGTTTGGACTTAGTGCATTTTTAATGGGGCAATCTTCAACAGCTCTAGAAGGAATTCTGGTGCTCCCAGGGCTTATTGATGCAGATTATTGTGGGACTGTGAAAATTATGATTCATGTTGTAATCCCTCCTGTTTCTATTCCTAAAGGTACCAGAATAGCACAATTAGTTCCATTCAGGTCGTGTGTTCCGAACCCAGGTGAAGTACAACGTGGAGATGGTGGATTCGGCTCCACAGGGAAACCGCAGGTATACTTTGCCATGGACACAACAAGAGGTAAACCAGAAAAGGTAGTGCAATTGGAAGGGCCCGATGGAGTTGTTGTCAAGAAACCGATGACAATCAATACAGGTGCTGATGTTATGATTATTTCACAATGCATTTGGCCTCCATCACGGCCATCGATCAATCCAAATTTTGGTATTGCTGGGATAGGGGGCACACAAGCCACCTTAGTAAGTCAGCTACCGATTACATTTGTGTTCCCCGATGGTGAACACATTACGACGTGTCCGTATGTCATGACTACCCCAACTGAATTGTTTGGCCTCGTAGGCCATGATTTATTGAGCCAAATGAAGGCAATGTTAGTGACGCCTCCTTTTTAGGAGCGGTCACTGAGGGGTAGCCGATTCTGAAAATTAACTGGAAAACAGATGAACCTGTTTGGATTGATCAGTAGCTGCTAAATTCTGAAAGGCTACTAAAAATGCAAGGGTTAGTTGAGGACCAGTTGAGAGCGGGACAAGTTGTTCCTTCTACTAGTCCATGGAATACATCAATATTTACCATTCCCAAGAAAAGTGGGAAATGGAGACTGTTACATGATCTCAGAGCTGTGAATGTGGTGATGGACAGTATGGGAGCCCTGCAGCCAGGTTTGCCGTCTCCAGTTATGCTTCCAGAAGAATGGGATTTGTTAATTATAAATCTAAAAGATTGCACCCAGATGGCGCTGAACGGTTCGCCTTTTCGGTACCATCAATTAACAAGGCAGATCCCTATAAGAGATACCATTGGGTCGTGTTACCGCAATGAATGCGCAATTCCCCCACGATGTGTCAGGTGTATGTGGCCTGGGCATCAGAGCCTGTAAGAAAGCAGTTTCCTCAGTAACTTGCCACAGGATGAGATTTTAACTCAATTGCAGGACATCTTAAGCCATCGCGGAGTAATAATCACTCCTGAAAAGGTGCAAAAGGCAGCACCTTGGAAGTATTTGGGGTGGCACATAAATGCTAGCAATGTTAAACCTCAGAAGGTTCAAATAACATGAGAAATTTCAACGTTACATGATGTCCAGAAGCTTGTGGGAGATATCCAGTGGGTGCGGAATCTTTGCGGTATCACTAATGGCAATATGACCCCTCTGGTAGAACTCTTGGGTATGAGAACACTGTGCAGATGAGAAACGGGAAATGACAGAGCTGACCAATTGGTTGCAGCGCCATGGGAGCCTCCTCCAGGGAATCGTTTTCAACAAAGCACGGCAATCATATGCGTTCTTGCACCAACCCGCTAGGATGTTAACAAAGCAATTTGACTTACCACTTACTGATGCCCAAGGTATCGTTAAAGCATGCCCTGATTGTCAAAAGGAAGGGCTGGGCTTGGGCCGTGGGGTTAACCGATGAGGTCTTTTGCCATTGCAGTTGTGGCAAATGGATGTCACCCATGTCACGTGGTTTGGTGCAAAGCGTTCTGTGCACGTGTGTATTGATACCTATCCTGCTGCCATGTGGGCCACGGCACGAACTGGAGAAAAGGCCTTACATATTGAATGACATCTTCACGCTTCTTTTGCAGTACTGGGTGTGCCTAAAGAAATTAAGACGGACAACGGCCCAGCCTACAGTTCTACACGATTTGCTCGATTTTGTAATTTGTGGGGAATTCATCATGGTACCGGTATTCCACATCTTCCCACAGGACAGGCTATTATCGAATGGGCCAACCAAACCCTAAAAGAACATGCTGCAAAAACAAAAAGGGGGAACCCAGGGCTTACTCCCAGAGGAACGATTGGCCAAAGACTTATTTGTGCTAAATTATCTTAGATTGACAGGTGATCACAAAGACCCACCAATGGTAGTGCATCATGTTCTTTTACAGGCAGAAAGGACGCAACAAAGTACAGGAATCATGGTAATGTATAAGGACCCAGAATCCGGGAAATGGTGCGGATCAGCAGAAGTAAAACTTACTGGGAGATCCCAGCTAAGTGGGTCAAGCCATGGCTTCGCACTGATGCTGGACCCGGAATTGTCCCAATGGCAACTGGCACGGCACCGGTGGGTGCTGAAGCCACTGATCCGACAGATTCTAACTAATAGAGTATTACTAGCGGACACTGAGTCCTTCAGAGAGGTTTTCAGAACAGCGTGCCTTATTGTATATAGAACTTGCTTTAGGTAAAAAGTGTGTTAAGCATAATTTGATTAAACATAGTGTGATTAGGGGAAGACAGTGTGGGGTAAATGTAAAAGTTAGTTAAAGCCAAAATTAGGGGTAAGGTCTATTTCCATTAATAACCTGGGAACGAGTTTGATTGTGTTTCCACAGATACAGGCCCACGACGGACTCCTGTTCGATTTGCACGACCATCATCATCTGGAGCATCATAGATGATGTGGCAATATGAATACCACCTCAGCCAAAAACTAATGTATAGGTCACCTTGGCTAACATAACAGGTCAAGATTCTCTGCGCATCGCAACTGTATCGTAAAGCCCACGAACCAATAGACAAGATGGCTATGACTCGTGCAGCGCGCCTGGCCAGCGAGCGCATGCGTCATAGATTGCAACCGAGGCGGACTTTTGGCACCCGCTGGCCACGTGTGCTAAAACCCGTTCCTCTGCAAATGTATAAATACCGGGATTTTCCGAAGAGCATCGAGCTGGTGTACGGTGAGGCCGTCGTTGCCTCTGTGGGGACGCCCACGGAAAGCTGGCACCTACCGATTGCTGGGCTGAGTTCGTGGAGCAAGATGGCACAAGAATGTATGGATGGTTCATTTTCCTCATAGTCCTCATGGTCTGGGTCACTAGGGGTAACAGGTTGGCTCAAAGAATTATGGGCATTATTGTAGTTACTGTGATTGTAGCTATTGTAATAGTTTTACCTTGTTCAGCTTATTAAGGAAAATGGCATCCCAAGTTATTAAGTAAGCCTGGATTGCTCAATAACAAAAAGAGGGAGAAAGATTTAAACGGAGACCTACAGTGGATTCGACCTTGTTGTGGTATTACAAATACAGACTTACAGCCGCTGCTGGATTTATTGAGGGGCAGCGATAGCTTAACTTCTACAAGACAACTAAGTGCACCGGGACGGCAAGCCTTGGCAGCAATTGGACAAAAAATCACATCCTCCATGTCTGGCAGATACGTTCCTGATTTACCCATAAATTTGAAACCTTATGCTGAGATTGATATGGAACACACTGACTGTACTAAGCAGCATGACAGTGACACCGGTGATTGATCCACATCGGTTAACGCCATGGGACAGTAAGAATGTTTGGGTGTCACTAGCTAAAGCTATTAATCAAACCTCTTTTTGTGTGCTTATGTATTTTATTAGGTATAATGTTGTTTTTACTGTGCTTAATTAATTGTGTTCACAGATCTTTGCAAAGGGCAATACAGCAGGTGTTAAAATTTTACCTCAATCTATTCACAAACAGATAAATTGGCTGAAGAAACATACACAAAGATCCAGCAAGAAACTAGTTGGTTTGATGGGGTGTTAGAGTCAATATTTGGTGGGATAACACCACGGCTAATGTCATTGATTAAGGAAGCCTTACGATGGTTGGGTATATTGATATTAATCTGTGTAATAGTTAAAATTGCTTATGGGTGCATGAAAAAGGAGTCTCAAAGCTGACACACCAAGCTCTACTCGCACAAAAAGAAAAAGGGGGAATTGTTGGGAAGTGGCTTGCTGAAAAAGGACATGGGCCTGTGGAAAAGTTGTGCGAGCAGAGTTCTGTGTGAAAGAATGTCAGTTTGAGCAACAAGACTAGGCCTTGGCTGAAAATAGCTGGCTTTACTGATATTGGGAGAAAAACAACAGCTGGTCTCGCTGTTATCAGGAGAAAGACAGGGACGGTGTGACCTTGGCATAACTTCACAAGTAACTTTTGAAGAAGTTCTCATGAGAAAGTTACTGAACACGCGTAGCTGCCAACCACAAGTGGGTGTGTTTTAGTAATGAATAAACATTAGCAATGTACCAATCATATTAGGACTAGTAGGCATAATTATCGCAAACTGTATAAATATGAGCTATCCGTGCAAATAAAGTTGAATCACTTCTATCACTCATATTGGGTCGACTTATGTGCATTCCTCCGCCGCTCCAACAGGGGCTGAATAACAATTTCAATATTTGGAAATGTGCTCTACTGTTCGACGATAGGAGCGACACACAACAAAGTCCTTAACTTGTTGTTATGGAAGATATAAAGCACATATAAATATTGAATACTGCTAGCAGAAAAGCTTTCCAACCTGCACAGGAATAGCTGGAATCAGCAGGCAAAGGATGCTCAGGGTAACATGTTGTGGACTAAGAGGTGGCACATCCTCCCTTGTGACCCTTGGCAATAGGGTTTTAACACCAGAGTGGCAATATAAGTACAACTAAAATATTTTCTTTTATTATTGTTCCTTCTTTTCTCTGCTTCATATATTCTTTCCCTTCTAAAGGTGCCGTACTAAGGGTTCCAGTTCAGTAAGGCACTTCAGCAGGTGCCTGTGTATAAATACTTGAGTTATCCCACTGAAGACTACTCGTGTATTTAAAATTAGGCACCTGCTGAAGAAACATGTTGAATTAGGGCCGGAGTGATTGCACGTGCAAATTGGAATTGATATCAACAGCAATGATAGGAATCCATCTTGGCAACCAGCTGGTTTGTCTATGCCTGAAAGCTCCTTCTGATTATTACACTCATTTTATAAATGCTGACAATGACAGTTACATGTTTTGGACATGATAACAAAGTTTTGAATAAGGAACATTGATTCCAGAATTATTGCGCCTTAAATTTCTATTTTGAAAAATAAGAAAATCAGTACAACTCTTAGTATAAAGGTATGTTACAAATAGTCCCCGGGTTCTGGCAAATAACTGTGCAGGAAAATAAACTGTAGTATATGTCAAGTGAAATATTATTGTCACAAGCCAGCATCCAAATATTTACAATGGGTTACCGTAAGCATGTTATCATCTATTTCAGTACATTTATACAGCACAAGGGTCTAAAACCCAAGAATTTTGCACAGATTTTAAAGACTGAGTTGACTCAGAAAAGACACATAGGGGAACATCTGAACTGGCAGAGAAAATGCTTGCAATTAGGCAAGTTTAGAAGAAAGCACCTGAAAAACTCACCTCAACTCCTATAAAATTACATATTTCATATTGCAACCTTGCTGAGATGAGGAATGTTTGGATGGCACATGGAGGTAGGAGGTATGGAACAATTTACAAACACATGCTGCCTTCAAATTATAACACTCTCCTACTAAGTAATTATTTGCACATTGTCTCTGTCAGTATTGATTACACTAAATATGTTATTAAAAGAGTGCATTTTTTGAGAAGGAGAAGAACATGGCTCAGTGGAGAAGATTTTCATCTCTAGAACCAGAAGTTCATTGTGTGAGCATTTGGAAATGAATATTAATTCGTTGGACTTTGGTTGAAATTTAACTATAGTGTAGAATCCCTACACAGTTAAAATGATTGTCTAGCAAATAGTTTTTTTTGCAATGACTGTAGGGTTATGATGTAAATAAAAAGTACAGAAATACATGACATACAGATTAACTATATATTTCTGAGAGATTGAGAAACATGAAATAGTGTTTGCAAAACTGGTGATCTCTAAAATCCATTTTAAAGCATACAGTTTTATTTTCTGTGCAATTATTTGTGCCTGGGTTAACATCTGATGTGAATGCTGAGGCTTTTCCCCTGTTACCCCACTAAACATAAGTTATTTCATTGAATTCAATAAAGCTAAGATTTCACCTCTAGGAAATAAAAAACAATTTATTCAAGCTGTCCATCATGATTGTAGTAATTAAGTGTATTTTAGGTGTAAAAAAAAAAGAAGAAAAACATTCTCCATCTGTCTTCATCTAACCATTGACCCTTGTTTCCAATATGGAACAAAGTCAGTTTTGTTGACTGCTATTTTGGCTGTAGGAATCAATTGTCTATAGAGCTTGTAAAGCTCCTGACACAATGAAAATTTGGTACAAGTCTTGTGTAGACCATTGCATATAGGTAGTACAATACAAAAAAAAAAAAAAAAAAAAAAGGCACACTTTTTTTCCTATAAATAATATTCCTCGATGTTGAAAAAAGCAATCCACATCCTTAGAAATAAATAATTTTTACAAAAGAGCAGTGATCCGAACTCAGCCCACACTCCCCTAGGAGAGTACTCAGTTTTTATTGAGGTTAATGATACAATTAGTACCTGCTAGCAAAATCATACTTGGGGGCAGTTACACTCTGTGGAGCATTTGGTTGTCTGAACGCCTGGTACATATTCTGTCCTGGGGCATAAACCCCAGTTCATGTTGACACCTGAATGAAACATCCCCACCTGTGTGCCTGTTGCCTCTGGAAGAAGGTTCCAGAAAGTTCCACAGCTCTACCCTAAAATGTAGGTACTGCCATGAAATTCAGAAATTGTTGAAATTCCTCTATGTGGAGCTTAAATTCTGTGAAAGACATATCTAACGTTATACAGAACTTGGTCTTTTGTCCTCAAAAGACTGTGCATTCTGGGAGAGGGGGAGAGAATATAAATACACTTCAACCCCTGCTGCCTTTGGGGTTCCCGCTCGTTTAAATTATGTTAGTTCCAAGTTACTTTTCTAACTACTTCAGACAGAACAATCCCTTGAAACTGTCCTCTAAGATTGAACAATTGCAATGTAGGAATATCATAACAGAGTTGATGAGAAAAACTCCAAGGAATATAAGTAGATTTATCAAAAAAGGCCAAATATTTGAAAGTGAAATCTTTACCAGGAACATAATGTTAGACAGTTTTAAAAGCAAAACACTGCACAGTGTGATTGAGCTTATCTGTTTGCCATTTAAAAAATGTATACTTCTATATGAAGTAGAAGTTGAAATCCAAATTACTTGTTCAACTTCTTGGTAATTTATGATTTGGATCAGAAATTGTTTAAAATTTCATTTTATAAGGAATTTTCACTTTTATTGTTTTTTTTTGTTCTGTGCTAGCACAAAAAAAAAAAAAAAGGTGCTGACCAGTTATTATATATAACCATCATATTTTATCCAAAGAGATGTAGACAAGAGGATGCACCATGCTTACTATTATAGAGCACTACTTGGAAGATGGAAAAATGATACGGTGCTATGGTCATCACAATTCACATTACTTCTTGTTAATTCTCAATAGAGCCTAACTATTAGCAAGTTAGAATTTACTGTAACAGTTTATCCCATTCAATACACATTTACAGCTGAAGCCCTGTCAAATGAGGCATTAATTCTTGGTAATTACCAAAGAACTATTTAATATTTATTGTTCATCAATATTTGCTTAGCAATTCAATTTTCTTAATTAATATGGCTCATACTAACAACAGGTACTAACATACATGTAATAGCACAAAACCAGTCTGTTTTGAAGTTGTTCCATAATGCTAATTAATAAATAATTTATTAAATTCCTCCTTCGTGTATGTTTTCTTTTGATGAGGAAATGGATTGCAGTGAGCAGCAAGGGAAATTACCAGAATCTGAGTTGAATAATAATTTCATCACATATATTGGCTAGACTTGTTTATGAAACGGGTAATGGTCAAAACAACCTACCTCTAACCCATCTGTTCTTGACTATAAGTATCGGAACTCTCCCAAGACTTGGGCATCTCACTATGACAGAAACAAATAGTGTAGCTGCATTTATGTGATCAAAACTCTAATCTCACCTAAAGACATATCAACTGCTTCTGAACTGATTAAATCTGAAATGTGGCATCTCCTCAGGAGATCTCTACACTACCTTATGGTTCTTGACTAAAACTCTGGAAACTGCAACACAGACTTTGCAGTTTACACAAATTCATCTTTTTTTCTCCCAGAGTAACATTTGGTAACATTTGCAAATGTTACCAAGATGTGATAAAATTTCCATTCTGCACACACAAAGCCTGACGTTCCTGATGTTTATTTATAAATGCTTCAAGTTTTCATCAATTTCTGTGAAGAACGCACAATTTCTTCCCTACTTTGAGTATTAATATTCTTAAGGCACTAACTCTTCACAGTTGTTTCTTGATTGTATACATCACTGATAATGTCAGTATCTTCAAAAGTCTCTGTATCAATCAACTGCAGTTGAAACAAACCACATTATTATTTTAAAACGCCACTGGCATGACTGCCCTACCCTTGTGACCTGCCACCCAGAACGACAAGAATACTCTTTGGTAGCCTTTCTCCTGAGACTATCATAGTGTTTATCTCATAAAAACTATCTCTGTCAACACTACATGCAATGCAAAAGCACTTTCATAATTTGTTGCAGAGTTGATACAAAGGCAAAAAAAACAATAAATCTACATTATTAAATCTTAATTAATATGTCTTAACGTCTATGTTAATTGTGCTTAGTCATAATGACTTTTCCAGTTTGACAGAATTCAAGAGGCAGAGTGTGATAAAAATATAAGATGAAAATATCATGTCATATAAAATGATTAAAAGCCTATTTACCCCGGTAGACTAGAATCTGACGGTAGCCAGTAACACTAACGGAAGATTGTATGCACATCACAAGTGCAGAGTAGTGGTTTTTTTTAATTTGTTCTTTCAGTTTGTAGCAATTTTGGGTTTAGAGGTTTTTTGGACTCACAAATTATAATCTTGTTGTTTAGTAACATTAGTAAATTATTAGACTTATATTTCCTAATCACTTTTTGAACTCATGCCTACTTCTGGCAACCATAACATCCTGCAGCAGTGTTTTCTATTTTTTAGTTATATACAGTATTCCATTTGATTTATTTAAATCTTTTACCATTTTTTTTCATGTAGTCTTCTCCTTTCATGTTAATTTGTTTGACTTCTTGACCGTTTTTTACCACTGAGCTAGTATTTCCAGTTACATATCCTTCGTAATTCTGAGATCTCCTTCTGGTTAAAGGTAGTTTCCAGGGTATCATTTGTACAGATTTTTTTAGGGTTGCTTTTTCACACGTGAATCACATTGCAGCTATTAATACTGAATTTTATCTGCCAACTTACTGCCCATCACAATGAGGTCCTCCTGCACCTTTTCACAGTCTGGGTTTTTTTCACTGTCCTGTAGTACCTTGTATTCATATAAAAGCCTGTCACCTCATTAATTATGCCTTTTTCTAAACCACTTATGAATATGTTGAATGTCAATTCTGTTAGCAGAGTCTATATTTTCTTCAGTTCTTGAAATTTCTTATAATGCATTTGCAGGCCTTACTTCATTTTATCAATTACAATTGTTGTCTTAGGACTATATGTTATTTGTTCAAGTTTTATTCCTGTGACAGACTGTACTATGTGTTTATCAGGAATACATATTTCAATTAGTGATTGTTTAATGTAAGGAATTAAAGGAAAAGGGGAAACTTAATATCTAACTGTAGACTGTTTTTATAGTCAGTGGAATACAATAAGTTGCTATATTTGTTGGCCACATATCCTCTCCTAGAAATCTATCTTAAAGTGAATCTCCTGCTTGATTGGTTAGTTCTTATTAATTATATTGAGAATACATGTTCTTCAGCTTGGATAAGTGCATAGCTTTCAGGTGGCTGAAGTTAGAATTCCGCCATTTTTCTTTCAGTTAAAATTAATGCTAAGGTCTTCTTAGTATATGAATTGTCTGCCAATGTTACCAAGAACATATACCCACAAGCCAGTGGATGAGAACTCTTCTGGTCTACAAGACATGAAAAACATATCGACATGATACAAACAGTGCAAGGTTTTGTACAAACTCAAATGGATGGAACTAGTCAAGATGAAGAGAATTGTGAGACTGGGAAAGAAACAGAGATTTTTTTATTTTTTTAATTTTTTTTTTTTTTGTGGTGTACAGCACCCTGCACACAGATAGAGTGAGGAAACTCTCCTTTCAAATAATTGTGTTTTAATGTTGAAACACATTTCTCACGGTGACTTTGTATCATTAACTTCCACTAAAAGGCAATTTAAAGCATCAGTTGCAACTCCCTTGGATGTGAAACATAAGGGAAATATGGAAAAGGAAAATTACTTTCAAAATATATAGTGCAAGGAATAAGAAATACAAAAGTTGAATTAACTGTAGAAAAGGTGATTGTACCTAGACAATATTTGCAGTGTCTAGGTTTTTGCATGTCTGTAGAATAATGATTTTGCATTTGCATGGAATGGGAAGTAAAAAAGCTTCGCTATTTACAAGTCTCTCCTGCTTTTCATATTTATGCCAATATTTGTGACAAATAATGTCTTAGAACTACAGACACTTCAAAGCTGAGATTTGATATTCATGTACAAAATGAAATGCTTGATATCCTGACCACATCTCTCTTTAACAGTCACGACTGCAGATGGATTTTTTAAAGATAAATTACACTGACAATATTCTTTTGTGCTGTTAATTTACTAATTATTTACCTAATCCTGATTATGATGTGTGGAAATTGCAAGAAATTGGCACTTCTGATGTCTTTTATGCAAACAAGAGCTAATGTGTCTTCTTTTATGGCAAGGATCCGGAATGGAACAATGATTTAGCCACCCTCTTGCCATACAATTTTGAGGACATTTAGTGGAAATATTGACCTGAAGTGTATGACTTCTGGATGTATATTTTCTTCTGTTTGTCATCTGTATGGCGATGATGGTGATTTTGACTACATGTATGTCCGTACAGGGATAAGTGTAGCGTTAGGTTTTGTGTCACAGGGTCCCTTGTGTCCGGGTAGCAGCTACTGGAGAGAAACTGGAATGCATGCATACTGTGTGGGTACATATGTCAATGCATGGAATTGCTAGTGGGCATCAGCTGGGAAGTAAAATAAGAGATTGGGAGGCAGGTGTCAAAATCACCAGAAATTGTTGGCTCCTGGAGAGAGTGGCAGGTCCAAGCCAGCTACTGAGGAGACTGTAAGGTCTAGCAGTCAACTGGAAGACCCATCTGCATGTGTCTGGAAACCAGAGGATGCAGAGGTCAGCTACTGGGTAGACTGTGTGTCTAAGGCCAGCTGCAGGAGAGATCCATATTATACATATACATACACATATTTTCCACTAATGGGCATTCATCCTGAGCAGCCAGAAAGTGGAACAAGATCAGGCCATTACTGCTGTTTGTGGTTGCCTGAATGCCGTGTGTTCCTTCTGTGCTGGTCCGTGTGGCCAGCCACGTGTACACGCATATACGTATTGTGTGTACGCACGCGTGTGTGCCTGCTAGGGGTGTGTGCTCAGCCTCATTATTCATTACTAACAGCACCTTGGGTCATGGGGCTGCTGCAGCCTTATATTTATTGGGCTGCTGCACTCAGCAACTCTTAGCAGTAGGCATGACAGAAAAAAAGAAAATTGATAAATTTGATTAACTATGTGCACCACATAAATGTTAAATAAATGCATATAAAATAGTAATAGATTCTAACTTCCATTTCTCTTCCAAGATTTTTTACAATCTGTTGCTATGGCTGTGCATCACTGAGTGCTACATATTGTCCTTCCTCGTATCTGGCAGTGGCCTTCTGCAGGATAATTTGTGCTACTGCAGAATGAAATTATGCAACTTGAAGCACACCATTAACACCGTACAAGGTTTTCCAGATGTCCAAGTATCAAAATGATTTGTATATAGTCTCTGGACGTTACAAGCCAAATGTTATTAATCAGCAGTAAAGAAGACAGAGATGAAGAGACTGTGACCAGGTTCTCTGGAAACATTTGTTCTTCCTTGTGAGAATGTAAGTCCGTCCTGTCTATCACAGATGTAAATAGCAGTTAGAGCTGAATAAATTTATAGTTTCCTGAAGGAAATGTCTGATTAATTCATATTTCTAACACAGATGGAAGATGTACACTTATTAGATGGAACCAAGATGCTTGCCTGGTAACAGCAAGATCTGTATTTGGCATATAGCAATGATTCTTCTGTTTCAGCTATTCCTATTCCTATATTACAGAAGGTAAAAATAATGATTTTGAGAATAAGATGCAGCAAGAACTTGCAGAGAACAGGGAAGAGAAACCAAATACCAGCTTGCCCCACAATGTGAAATGGAAAATGTCAGGTTAGCAACAGAGAAACAGTAGCCAAAGAGCAGATACGTGAACAGAGCTGGTAACAAATGTGGGTAGAAGATTGCAGGTGTGTCATTATTTCTCTTTTAGACCAAGAAAAGCACGCAAAAAATTGCCTAAATGCTATGATTAGTGATGATGAGAATGAAAAAAACTCATATTAAATGCTAGTGTTAGGCACTGAAAAAGAGGAGTGGGCTATGACTTCCAAAATAGTTATGGAGAAAACATGGTGCTGTCTAACAAGGTGATTCAACCCACCTGAGATCCGAGCCATCCTTCACAGATGTCTATCAATGTGCATTAACTACACAAGCATTCTAACGTGATTATGTTCCAACCTGGAAGCCTCCTTTTGATGCCGTATTTAGATGAGATGCATCCTGAACTCTTCACTCAAACCTTCTCTAGAGGGAGCTGATGACAAAGCTCGTACTGTCTTTCCTGATGACAGAGCTATTATTGTTTTCATCCTAGGATCTTCAGATATATCCTACTCATTTTCTGCAGTCTGCACTTGTAGTGCTGTAATTGAGATGTCATCTTTGAAATATATGAAATCTCTCTGGTTCTGTGGAATACAGCATACGCACCCTAGCTTGTCCTTTACTACTTTACGATTTTAGTTAGTAACGCTAAATGGAATGAGGTGTTTTGGATTATTTTGTTATTTTGCACATAGTAATTGCAAAGAAGCCAGTAAAATTAAGTGTTATATAAACAAAACACACTTTTAGACAATAAATCATTAAACATGACATATCACAATAAACTGGAAACAATCATGGTTTAAGAAAAGATGAAACAAATTCAAACTAACTTGATTTTTAAAATAGAACAGTGGGGAAGAAAAGAATTATATTGTTACAGTCTTTTAAATGTCAGGCCCACCGAATACATTTGCTCATATGAAACAGAACTATCTATGAATATTGCCTGGGAACAGATTTTTAAAGTGTCACATGCCAATTAACACAGTACATGTGAACAGAAGCATAATGAATTTGAGAGGATAATATTCCCACATGCAGAAAATGCCAACAAGAACATAATCAGAGCTATAGCATATGGTATATTGAGATCAAAAACTTGTTTATACCATCTTGAATCTCCCACTAATAAGATCTCTCTTTATTAACAAAATACAAAGGAGTACAGCTGAAGTGCCACTCAGAAGTGTCACTTCCTTTTTGAGATTCAGGCATGAGAATTGATGGATGTGCTTTCGAATGTCAAGCTTGGTGTCATATAATCCAATGGGGTTTGTATAGCATTAATACTATGGAGTTCATTTCATAATTTACTGAAGTTGCATGTAACTGCTCACTAGCTAAAACAGATGTTGACCAAGGCATTTCATAACTCTTGTGGACTGTGCTCTAGTCATAGTTTGTTCATACTGAACATAAATGACCAAAAGAACATTTCTCCAGTGCTCTAGGCAGGAATTTTCAGCTAGCAAAGCAAGTTCTTGAGCCAAACTACTTTTTTCTTCATTTACATCAGCCTTGCAAGGGGATATAGATCTAGTGGCAATGAAATACCAGTGTTAAACTGGATGATCTCTCTTTGACCTTCCTGATGCTTTCAGAATGTTTCTTGTCAAGGAGAAGGTGAGCATACCAACAAAGAAAATGAGTAGGTACTAGGTGGACATGAGATCTGAGCCTTAAAATCAGACAGTTGATGATTCCTTCTGCATTTCTGACTCTCTGCTTCTATAAATTCTTAGGAGATATGAGCTTAAAGTCAAGTAACTTCGTTAATTATAATAATCTTCATTTTTTATATAGCTGAAATGAAACAAGATTTAATCAAAACCCTGGAATGTTTCCCTCTAATTTTAACTGATATTTTCATCAAGCCCTTCTCTCCCATCTTCTGTTCTTCCTCTTCCAACATCTCTATTAAAAGTATCAGTGAAATGCAGTTATTAGTTCTTATTAAAGCCATGCAAGCATCACTGCAAATCACTCAGTTTCTTTCCAAAGCTTCCTTTTCTTGATAGGATCAGTCAAGTTAAATTTGCACATAATCCAAGAAATACTGTCCATGAAAGTGGATCCAGGCTAGGCTCAGATGCACCTTATAAGGATTTAAAGACTCTGCTGAAACAGAAGTACCCTGCTTCTCAAATTTGATATAAAGAGGTGGACACTGCCAAAGATAATGTAGCTTTATTCCAACTACCTGTAATGCTTAACTATGGTGACTTTTTCTGAGTTGGAAAAGGATGTCCAGAAGGCAATCAGATCTTAGAGGCTCTCAAAATTTCCTCTAAAAATATTTCTTTACCTCCACTGAATACAGAGGTTCCTAAGGCTTCTTTCTTAGACTAAGCTTTTAATTTAATAATGTCAGATTATGAAGTTAATACAAGTTGGGTGTTAGACATTCAGGTTCTCACTTTCACTCTGTAGCAGCGGCTTTGGTCAGAGGGTCCCTTATCTTAGGAAACTTCATTAAAAAATACCATAACTTACTTTTGCTCTCTCTGTTGTAGCGTCTTTTCTAAATAAACACATTTAAAAAGATCAAAAAGACAAAGCATGTTCTGGGACTTGTTTGAAGCTATGAAAATAAGCACAGAAATATAAAAACAGGAGTAAAAATCAATAATAATTTTAAAAACAGTCATTTAACAGTGAAATTGAATACTGACTCTCTTTGGGGGATATTAAATTTTTTGTAACTTTATGGGTGCACAAGCCTAGATACTTGGAGAACCTAGAAACTCTTATTGTGAATGTAGAGGAAATAAAGAAATACAGACTATCTTTTAGGTCTACAACCGATTTTTAAATTACAGCAAACAAAGTTGATGGCAATCACAATGATTTGGCAAAGATAGTTATAAAGGAAATGCAGAGGAATCCAATATCCAGTTGAAATTGCAGGAGAACTGTAGATAATTTGAATTTGTCTTTTTAACTTCATAATGAGGATGACACTGAGGTGAAGAGTGTCTGAATTTTTTAAAAGCCCAAATGTTTACACCTATGAGTTTTACAGGTCCTCTGATACTTCTCACAACTTCTTAACCATGTTTCACTGGCAAATTAAGAGCTGTTAAAGAAAACAGTATAATTAATTACTGACATAGCTCCTGATAGCTTTTCCCAGTTGCTTTTAGCAGTTTTGCATCCATGTAGTAGCTGTAACACAATCTGGTTTGAGAAGGCTACCTAGAAAATATTTGAAATGTTGCTAAACAAGAAGTTACTATTTTCAAGAAATGGCCCTAGCCTTTTATAAGCCAAGGACCTTGGTGGCTTTCATCTGATGCCACCAGTACACACAAATGCCTACTTTTCTCTGTATATCCCTCGCTAGACTGAGGACAATCTAGTATATAATCGTACAGTTTTCCTTGCAGGTCAGGTTCTCCCTAAGTAAAGGAGGGGCAATGATATCCTTTGAACCAATACCTAAATGCTTGAAGCATTCAGCCTGCTGATTATTAAAATCTGTATTTCCCCTGGAACAGAATAGATGACAGCCTTAGTGAGTTCTGGTGAGACTGTTCTCCTTTGCATTTGAAAAAAATCAAAGTTAACTGGGCCAGGAAAAAGATCACACAAAGAAGGAAGCTCCACAAGGAATATGGCAGGCTCTGTTGAAGTATTTAATTGTTTAATGTTCTGTGTTCAATGGAGCAGGAAATAAAATCCCTATCCCAGAGGGATGTCTCAGGTAAGTTTTTTGTGTTTACTTTCACTCTATGGTCCACTGTATCACAGCAGATCATATTCATCCTTATCATGCATGAATAAGGAAAAAAAGTTTGTAACTATGGATTTATCATTCAAGTTTGAATGCACTGGTAACAATAAAACAACTCTTAATTTACACATGAACAACCAGTTTTGGCTGATAAAACAGTGTGATAAAACAAATGATTAACATCTGTTAGAGTTGCTCTCCAAGGGTTTTCATCTTTTCAGTTTCCTCTGGTTCTTTCAAAGTGGTACAATTCTGCTTTTTTTTTTCTCATACTTTTACCAAAAACTTTTTACAGATTTCAGAATTAGCAATTTCTCTTAACTGCTTTTTTTTTCCTAAGTAATTTTTTTTTTTTTTTTTTTTTTAAACTTTCAAGCACTGGCAGAAACCTGATTTCTGTGGTAGTTCTGGAGAATTAACTAAGTAATTTTTATTACTATGCTTGCTTGACCTTGCCATTTTCTTGTCCTTGAAGTGCTTATTTGATGGTTGAGTTCAGGTCTCTGTTCCTATTTAGTGACCTCCCTTGACAATAATTTCAATGCATTTTGCATGAACAGAGCCTCCCAGAATTTGTAAGTGACAATTACTCTCTTAGACTCTGCTGAGGACTTTGGTGCTCTTCAAGAAGCTGGACTCTCACTGCTGTGCCTAGCAGTGTGCAATAGATTAGATTATATTGTACATTGAGTATTACTAAATGTTCTTAATGTTGCATAAAAGATAACTCCAAAATACATTATACACATGCCTTATACAGTCATGTGCCTGCAAGCAGATAGGTCCCACCTTTTCCCAACAGGCAGATATTTTTATGTAAGAAAAGGAGAAAAACTGTGTGAAAGCAAAGCCTTAGAGCAGACTGTCGTTCAGGCTCTCATGGGACATGGGACACTCTCATGGGAGATATGGTTTCGAATGTCCCTAAAGAAAAACAAATCTGAGCCCAGGACTTTCATATGAGGTGAATTTTTTAAATACTGACCAAATAGGAAAGAATTTTTGAAAAAAAGTCTGGACCTTCTTCAAAAGATCTGATGCCCCAATTTTGCAGTAAGTAAATGATTTTAAAAGCCAGTTATAATTCCATAAAGATTATGAACCCTTGAGTTGAGGAAGGTCCTTCCTGGGGTCCAAGGAGGAAAGCATCTTAGTCCTGGAGAATGGTAGGTGTTAAAATAATCCATGCCTCAGCATTGGCAAGGTATTAGCATAAACAGCTTTCTGCCAAGCCTCGTGAAGACTATTCTGAAATTCTTGACTCTCTCCAGGTTGCTAATTTAGGGCTAATCTGGTAAAGTTGTACTTTACCACCGCAAATTCATAATGACACACTGGATCTATTTCTGACTGCCCAAAGCAGGACAAACAATGCCAAAATAATTAACATGTTCTTGTTATTTTTAAAGCTTATGGTTCTTGATGATTATTGGCAAACCTATCCTTAAAAATAGTTATTGAAACATCAAAAAAAATCCAACTTTATTTCAAAAAGAATCTCAAGGAAGCTAGAGTCTTGATTCTATTTTAAGATGTTACCTTTAAACGGATTAAGTGTATATGATTATTTTACTGTTTGTCAAGTTGATTTGTGATGAAAATGCTTCTCATAGTCCAATTTATCATTTACTATTTGATAGGGATTTTTTTGTCATGGTGAGTCTTCAGTTGCCTGTGAGATCTTTCTGCTTAGGGAAGTAGTTTTCTTATACAAATGCCATCTAATTCTCTAGAGGATTGTACATGTTGGCAAAGCAGTTGTTTGCACTGTAAATATTTTGTTCTTAGCTAAATTATTGGTTCATTTTTGTTGCAAAATTTAAACAAAACACAAAATCAAAATAGATCACGCCAAAGCAAACATGAAAGAAAAAGACGGTTTGGGGTTAATAGGTTTTGTTCTCTCTTAGAAGCTGGTAAGTCTCTGTGTTTCAGAGTACAACTGAACTTCATATTAAAATAAAAAATAAAATACCATTGGAACTGGAGAGTAACTCTTCGGGATGACATCTTCTCTCTTGGTCTCATCAGGTTACGCTGGCAAGCTCCAGTCCCAGTTGCTCCTAGGGACTCATCTATTCTTTTACGGGAGAGTAAAATCATATATACTAAGGCTGCACTATCAACACTGTTTCCAGCACAAATCTAAAACACAGCCCCATACTAGCTACTATGAAGAAAATTAACTCTCTCCCAGGCAAAACCAGCACAATCCCCTAAGTGATAATCATTGTGCATATTCCATTCCATTATTTGTCTCTTATTATTGTCCATTTCTCTGAGGAAAAACTTATTGGGCCCAGCCATGTAAAACATTGCTATCTGCAATCTCTTGAATAAAAATAATCTAGACAATACGCAAAAACATGAAGATAGTCTAAATCTCAGCAATACCACAAAAGCCTTTTCAAAAGCTATTTGTGTGCAGTATGGACTAGACAAATTCATCATTATGAGCATAAACAGCGTCAGGTTGTAAGAAGGATGATTTTATTTTAATACTAGGCCAAGTTGTTGAATCATTTTCCTCTCGAGGGAAAAACAAAAAACATAGACACAGTTTGTTAATATGCTTTACGCATAATATGAATCTTCTAAGTCATCGGAATGGCACTTAATAAAGGATCATTTGTTCTGATAGCAATTGGTTTAAATGATATTGCCTAGCTACAGAAGTTGCAAACATGCTAGTGTGGGCAATGCCTTTGAAAATGGCTCCATCGGTAACATTGATACCCACAAGAAAACTACATTAGAGTAAAAGAAAACCAAGTTGCAACTTCTGCGCAATGGGCAGATTAATGGCATTCTTGTCACAGTGCTGTTGGTTTAGAACAGCCTTAGAAAGACCAAAGTCTAAAGGAAAGTACTATTTTAAAAAGGTGTCCAAAGGGGAAAGAGGAATGCCAGGCGTGGTATGAAGATCATAAGAAGGGTCAAAAGGCAGAGAAAATACACATAAAATGGGCCAAAACCCCCAATCCCAAAGTAAAGGCACTGATGAAGGTTATTTAGGCTGATGGGCAGTCCACTGTGAATAACTTCCCCACTTGTATTAAATATCCATATAACCAGAATGTTCACACAACCTGGATAAGATATGGTTACTTTAAGAACTAGTAGAAAATAAAGAAGTAGTGCGTGCATAATTTGAGATATTAGCAGTTAAGATGGTGCTTATGGGGAAAAGTAAAATCAAGAAAATAGTGCCCATCACTGCACTGAGACCAGTGCAGCCAATACAATCTTCCTAAAGATCAGAAGTGGTGAGTTTACAGAAGAGCAGAAAATGATAGGTATGTCGCTACGTCCCTGTGACTCAAAAAATGTTAGCTTTATAAATGAAATACAGATATCTTTCTGATTCAGGCGGCCCCAGGAACATACTCTTTCAAAAGTCGCTACCATAGATATTGATCATACATGACCTATCATCCAGATGCAGTTTTTCTTTTCGTATTTTTCTTTGCTGTTTTTAAAACCTCTATTTTATGCATTTCATTGAAATGATATTTTTCTAAAAAAGTAGAAGGTTGGTTTTGTTTAGTATTAGCAAATTAATCTAAGACAAGTATGTGTTCCTGATAAATAAGCAAATATAGACATTTGACAGAAAAATTAACCTTATACTGTCCCTTCATTAAGACTTTGTTCACTTAGTATGCTTTAAAAGTTGTACTACTGTGCAATATTTTCACCTAACAAACACCTGTACCAGCTGTATAAAAATGAATAAAACTGTGGAGTAAGTATAAATATAAGCATGAATACTCCAATGATTAGGATAAAGATTCATTAATATTTGTAGTAGTCTGTCAGTAACATCAATCTGTATTTAATAACAGCATTGGAAAAAAATACTGATGTGATCTTCTAAAGCATTGAATAACACGGAGTAGGGTCATTTACAAAATGTTTAGTTATCCCCACTTTTTGCTATGCTTTTTTGTGAATCAGGGATTTCACCCAAAATATTTACAGCATTGCTGAATAACTCTGAGCACTGTCATAGTACAGTTAAGACAGCTTTGATGAGGACTTGGATGAGAAATTATTCCATACAAAAAACTTATTGATTAACAGACAAATTTTGTATTTCACCAACAGGGCAAATGACATTTTAAATCTTTTACCCTTTTTACCATTTTCAGACACTTGCACTGATGTTTAATTTTGAACAGTTGTCACCAGTACTGTAAAAGATTAACATGGCTGGGATGTTTGACATATAAAAGTATCAGCACCTATTAGTGATAAACACCATGTTCTTTCCTCTCCTGATGGATTATATGTTCTTTCATTAAATGTAAAGGAAGGATGACAAGGACAAGCAATAATCTAGATTTTTCTGTTAAAATGTTGCTGGCATTTGAGGTGGCTTTTTATATTTTTCTAAAAGGAAAAGTGTCATTGGTAATTGATTCTGTTGGAAAAAGTATGATAAAAAGTGTCTCTACTCCCATAGCTTAGGGGACTGTCAAATTGTGACTCCATCAATTCTCTTCTAGACTTGCCAGACAGAAGTGTTAACAAGAAAATGCTAAATAATTTAAACCTTTTAAACTGCTATTTAGGGAAAGGAAGGTTGTAAACGTCAGCACAGACCATACCAATAAACCAGAAACTGAGATTTTGTAATTACAAGATTTTAAAGAACTCACAAGTAACTTAGTGTCATGAACCTAGTGTGGAATTACAACTCTGTACTGGGTTTAACAATTATAACTGTGAATCTCTAAAATTTGCAACCTTGTTATTATCTTATTTACTACTGTTTCTGTCCCAGATTATCCTTGTTTGTCCTGGGAAGAAGTTAGAAGTGTAATTTTGGGGAAAGGGACCTGCCTTAACTAGATTTCTTTCTAGATGAAGCATCTCAGCCAACTCCATTAAGAAAAAGCTTGCACATTCTGAATTGCAAAATTGAGTATAACTAAAAAAATCTAATTCTTTATGCAGCTTTGGCAGTTATTCCGCACTCTGGTACAAAGTAGGTCATCTACAATTTTTTTAGTGTAATGGATATTCTGTTGTACAATAGCATCATTTACCTCTCCATTTACTCTAATTGAGGGCAGTTTAATTTGAATTAAATTTAGGTTTATGACTGAAGCACCATGATAGCAGAAAAGTCAAGGTGAACACAGTCCTCTTTTTTTGTTTACTTGACTAAAGTGCATTCCTATGCACTTCCAACTAAAGAACAGAAATACTATATACAGCATCTACCAAAAGCAATACTAATAAAGCAGAAGCCATTTGAATGGATTCCCATTAAAGAAAGGAGACCTAAAGGAATAGTTAATCACAATGAGGTAATTCTCCTACAAAGTGTCACTGCTGCCTAAATGGTTAAAGGACATGATTATAAAGAATAAATAATTATGATTGGACCATATATTAGCAGATAGAAATAAAGAATTGGGTCTGCTCCTTATGCAAATCCCTCTGCATTTAAGTATATGTCGTGGTTTCAGCCCGGCCGGTAACAAAGGACCACGCAGCCGCTCGCTCACTCCTCCGCCCCCCTCCGGTGGGATGGGGAGGAGACGGAGGAGAGAAAAGGAAAAGAAACTGGAACCTCGAGGGTTGAGATAAAGGCAGTTTACTGGGACAAACACAAAAGAGATTACAACAACAACAACGGCACTAATGAAAAAAAGTATACAAAAAGAGTGATGCACAGTGCAACTGCTCACCACCCGGGACCCGACGCTCCGCCACTTCCCCCACCGAAAACAGAGACCACCCCCCGGCCCGCTCCCCATTTATATACTGGGCAGGATGTCACATGGTATGGAATAGCTCCTTGGCTAGTTCAGGTCAGCTGCCCCGGCTATGCCCCCACCTCCCAGGTTCCTGTAAAAATTAACTCTATCCCAGCTGAACCCAGGACATTATCCACCCCTTATTCTATACCATCTACATCATGCCCAGATCTTACTTTTTTTTTTTTTTCCAATCAACCACTACAACTTTCCTTGTCTTATAAGTATATGGACTCCACCCCCTGACCTCGCACACACACACACGGTGTTCCTTTAGCCTATGGGCTATCCCTCTAATGTGTCCATCAATTTTGGGGCTCTATTTGTTGTAACAGTTCTTCAGGATAAGAGAGAGATGGTGTGAGATGTTGGGTTGTTGTACGCTGCCTCTGGAACTTGTGGCTAGTACATTTGGTGCAACTCATGCCCCTGGTCTGCAGGTCGAAGATGTTCTTCAGTGGCTCGACTCTTGGGTACATGAGCATCTACGTGACGTACTTTTACCACTAGCTTCTCTATCCGAACAGCGATATCTTGCCACAGTGTGGCAGCCCAGATGGGTTTACCTCTGCGCTGCCAAATGCCCTTCTTCCATTGCTGTAGCCACCCCCATAGGGCATTTGCCACCATCCACGAGTCAGTATAGAGATAGAGCGCTGGCCACTTTTCTCTTTCAGCAATGTCTAACGCTAGCTGGATGGCTTTCACCTCTGCAAACTGACTCGATTCACCTTCTCCTTCAGCAGTTTCTGCGACTAGTCGTGTAGGACTCCATACAGCAGCCTTCCACCTTCGATGTTTTCCCACAATGCGACAGGACCCATCAGTGAACAGGGCATATTGCCTCTCATTTTCTGGCAGTTTATTATACAGCGGGGCTTCTTCGGCCCGTGTCACCTCTTTCTCTGGCGACATTCCAAAATCTTTGCCTTCTGGCCAGTCCGTGATCACTTCTAACATTCCTGGGCGACTGGGGTTTCCTATGCGAGCTCGCTGTGTGATCAGTGCGATCCACTTACTCCACGTGGCGTCAGTCGCGTGATGCGTAGAGGAAACTTTCCCTTTGAACATCCAGCCCAGCACTGGCAGTCGAGGTGCTAAGAAGAGCTGTGTTTCAGTACCAACCACTTCTGAGGCGGCTCGAACTCCTTCATATGCTGTCAAGATCTCTTTTTCAGTTGGAGTATAGCGAGCCTCGGATCCTCGATATCTTCGACTCCAAAACCCCAGAGGTCGGCCACGGGTCTCCCCAGGTGCTTTCTGCCAAAGGCTCCAGGTAGGGCCATTCTCCCTAGCTGCAGTGTAGAGCATATTTTTAATATCTTGTCCTGTCCGGACTGGCCCAAGAGCTACTGCGTGAACAATCTCCTGCTTAATCTGTTCAAAGGCTTGTCGTTGCTCAGGCCCCCATTTAAAATCATTCTTCTTCCGAGTAACTTGGTAGAGAGGGTTTATAATTTGACTGTAATTTAGAATATGCATTCTCCAAAAACCCACAACACCTAAGAAAGCCTGTGTTTCCTTTTTATTAGTCGGTGAGGACATAGCTGCTATTTTGTTGATGACGTTCACAGGGATCTGACGACGCCCATCTTGCCATTTTACTCCTAAGAACTGGATCTCTTGCGCAGGTCTCTTGACCTTACTTTCTTTTATGGCAAAACCAGCCTTCAAAAGGATTTGGATTATTTTCTTCCCTTTCTCAAAAACTTCTTCTGCCGTGTTGCCCCATACGATGATGTCATCAATATATTGCAGGTGCTCTGGAGCTTCACCTTTTTCTAGTGCAGCCTGGATCAGTCCATGACAAATGGTGGGGCTGTGTTTCCACCCCTGGGGCAGTCGATTCCAGGTGTACTGGACGCCCCTCCAAGTGAAAGCAAACTGAGGCCTGCACTCCGCTGCCAAGGGAATGGAGAAAAATGCATTAGCAATGTCAATTGTGGCATACCACTTAGCTGCCTTTGATTCCAGTTCATATTGAAGCTCTAACATATCTGGCACAGCAGCGCTCAGCGGTGGCGTGACTTCATTCAGCCCACGATAATCTACTGTTAGTCGCCATTCCCCATTGGATTTCTGCACGGGCCATATGGGACTATTAAAGGGTGAGTGAGTCTTGCTGATCACTCCTTGGCTCTCCAGTTGGCAAATCAGCTTATGAATTGGGATCAGGGAGTCTCGGTTGGTGCGATATTGTCGCCGGTGCACCGTCGTGGTAGCAATTGGGCACCTGTTGTTCTTCAACCTTCAGCAACCCCACAACCGAAGGGTCTTGGGAGAGACCCGGCAGGGTAGACAGCTGTTCAATCTCCTCCGTCTCCAATGCAGCTATACCAAAGGCCCAACGGTACCCTTTTGGGTCCTTGAAATACCCCTTCCTGAGATAATCTATACCAAGGATGCACGGGGCCTCTGGGCCAGTCGCAATGGGGTGTTTATGCCACTCATTCCCGGTTAGACTCATTTCAGCTTCCAATATGGTTAGCTCTTGGGATCCCCCTGTCACACCAGAGATACAGATGGGTTCTGCCCCTTTATAACTAGATGGCATTAGGGTACATTGTGCACCAGTGTCCACTAGAGCCTTATATTCCTGTGGGTCTGATGTGCCAGGCCATCGAATCCACACTGTCCAGTAGACTCGGTTGTCCCTCTCCTCCACCTGGCTGGAGGCAGGGCCCCTCTAATCCTCGTTAGAACATCCGTTACTCACTTTCTGCACACGTAAATCGGAAGTCCCTTCAAGGGGATCAGAAATGAGATCAGCTCATCTACTGCGTCTGGGGGACTGCTCACGGGAAACTGGAGCAGCAGTTTTCCAAGACTTCTCTTTTCTGGTTGCTTTTTCTCGCAACTCCTGTACCCGTGCATCCAAGACTGAAGTGGGTTTTCCATCCCACTTCCTCATGTCCTCTCCATGGTCACGCAGGTAAAACCACAGGTTAGCCCGTCGAGTGTACTTTCTCTCTCCTCTCTCTTGGGCAGAGGAACGCTTACTCCCAATAACTGCGATGCGGGCCTGTACAGGTGAGGAGGAGGACAGATCCACTTTGAATTGCTGGAACTCTCGGGACAACTCCTCTACAGCTGAGACACAGGCCCGTAGGGAGGAAGAGAGACTCCCTTCGTATTGCCGGAGTTGGACAGCCAATTCATCCACCGTTTGTCCATAGCCTTCTCTCCAGGACATTACTGCCAATGAGTTGGCATAGGTTGGTGGTGCACTTCGTAGAAACTTCCGCCACATGGGTTGTGTGCATTGGACTTCATCTGGATCTGTGGGTGACTGCGCATTTTCTGGATCATTGTAAATCACCTCCAGCACGGCTAATTCTCTCAGGTACTGAATACCCCTCTCCATGGTGGTCCACTTGCCTTGGTGACATGTAACTTCATCCCTGAAGGGGTATCTTTCCTTTACACCTAACAGAAGTCGCCTCCAGAGGCTGAGGACTTGTGTTTTTCTCCCAATCGCCTTGTCGATGCCCCCTTCCCTAGACAGAGATCCCAACTGCTTGGCTTCCTTACCCTCTAATTCCACACTACTAGCCCCGCTATCCCAGCATCGGAGCAGCCAGGTAACAATGTGCTCACCTGGGTGGCGGCTAAAATCTTTTCGCATGTCACGCAACTCACTCATGGATAGAGATCGGGTAATTATTTCAGGTTCTGCCTCTACCTCCTGTTCTCGCGATGACCCTGGTTCATCTTCATCTCTCGCTAAGCGAACTGATTTCTTTGTGTGTTTCTTTTTCTGTACAGGGGCGACTGATACTGGCACAGGCTGGTTCTCTGGTTCAGCTGCAGTGTCTGTCACCGGGGTAGGGGTAGTCATGGTACCTGTTGTCGTGGTAGGGGCAGCCACGGTGCTTGTTGTCAGGGTAGGGGCAGCCACGGTGTCTGTTGTCAGGGTTTGGGTAGCCACGGTACATGTTGTCCTGTTTTCCATCTTTTCCCCCTTTTCCCCCCGAGGGTGCTGCATAATATCAAGCAGTGTTTGGTAGATACTGGCCAGGGCCCAGCACAGTGCAGTGAGCTGTATGTCTTTGGAATAGCCACAGCATTTTTCTTTCAAATATTCTGTCACTTCATAAGGGTTCTGTAGTTGTTTGGGAGTGAACTTCCAAGTCACTGGCGGTGAGAAGTTCTCTAGATACTTGCCCATATGCTCCCACATGCCGTGCCACCCATGAGTATCCAGCTTTGGGGGAGATCTCTGAGTGGTACTCTTAAAGAGCGTTTTTGTAGCCCTAAAGAAGACCTGAAACATATTCAGGAGGCATAGCACTAACAGCACACTGGCTTGCGCATCCCAAGGATATTCAAAATTCTCAAAAGCTGTTGTAATTAGTCGGAAGGAGAAGAGGGAGGTGAACGGACGGGGGGAGGTATCCCCCCCTAATTTCCCCATGGATTGGGTGTAATTACCAATAAAATCCGACAGAAGGCGCCCAAAGTATGGAAATGATATCACTGCCTCATACAGATACCAGCTTAACCTCATGACCAGTGATGTAATCATTTCATAAGTCGACATTGCCCAGTACAGCAAAATGATAATCCCAATCACTCTCCCAGAGATGAGATACGCAACTACAGGCAATACATAGAGCATATAAGAGCTTACAAAACGCCACCATGTAAACAAATGAAACAACATTGTGACTAACATCTATATATCTAAGAAATGCGTTTGGCAAATTTGTTTCAACACGCTCTGGCCAGATCTGTCGTTATCTCAACCCTTCTGCCCCACGTTGGGCGCCAAAAAGGACTGTCGTGGTTTCAGCCCGGCCGGTAACAAAGGACCACGCAGCCGCTCGCTCACTCCTCCGCCCCCCTCCGGTGGGATGGGGAGGAGACGGAGGAGAGAAAAGGAAAAGAAACTGGAACCTCGAGGGTTGAGATAAAGGCAGTTTACTGGGACAAACACAAAAGAGATTACAACAACAACAACGGCACTAATGAAAAAAAGTATACAAAAAGAGTGATGCACAGTGCAACTGCTCACCACCCGGGACCCGACGCTCTTCCACTTCCCCCACCGAAAACAGAGACCACCCCCCGGCCCGCTCCCCATTTATATACTGGGCAGGATGTCACATGGTATGGAATAGCTCCTTGGCTAGTTCAGGTCAGCTGCCCCGGCTATGCCCCCACCTCCCAGGTTCCTGTAAAAATTAACTCTATCCCAGCTGAACCCAGGACAGTATACCATCAACATCTGTATCACTAAATGCCTACATTAATCAGACAAATGTTATTCTAATTGACAGTTTCTACCTCTACAGTCACTTCTTTTTTTCTGCCCTCCCTTGCTGCTATCAGACAGTATGCCACATCTACATTTTTTTTCCCCTCGTTGCTTTATAAGAAAAATTAAGAATAAATTGGCCACTGTGGACTCCCTGTGAGGAAGCTCCAAGCTGCCTCTGATTCAGGGTGAGGAGATGACACATTAAAGTACCAAGCTAAGCTCTGGAAGTGAAGTTTTGTGACTCTGTGCCAAGGAAAGCAGTAGGATGGCTAAGAATTCCAGCTGGCTTTAAAGGTCTTTCATTGACTTGTTCAAGTAGCTTGATGTCTTTATCCCTTCTGGCTGATTTCTTTTTCTTTTTCTTTTTTTTTTTTTTTTTCTTTCCCTCTAAGTTTCCCCAGGCCTTAATTGTCCAGTATCGTTTCACCTATACACTTTGCACTTCTGCCTTTTTTCTATCCTCTTTATCAATATTTTATCTTCTTTCTCCACATTTATTCCGGTTTGATCCTTCACTGACGTTACAAGATCCCTCTGCTTTTTCCTTGCACCATTTTTCCAGTTTCCTTTTTGCTATGTGATATCCCTTTTCGGCACTTTTACTGATGTTTCTACTTATAAGCTCTTTGTTTCAGGTCCCTCCCTTCCTTTGCAAGCTTTCATTACACCAGATACCATGAAGCAGTGACCTTGAGTGTTTCCTACGCATCCTAATGAAAAATAAACATTATGTAGAGCGAGCATTTTTTCATGGCTTTTTTTCTGTCCTTATTACCAGCAGAGTCCAGCTGGTGATAGTCTTTTATTTTTCTCCTCTTTTTACATTTAAAATAAAGTTCTAAAGTGCTAGCTTTAAAAAATTAATTCCCCAAAGTATCTTCACCAGGAGAAAGTCCCTCAGCTCCATGCAGAAGTGATTTGTTAGATACCCTTTAGCAAAGTAATTTTACTGCAGATATATGTTTACTGCAGGTCTCCTCATGGTACAGTGGAGGGACTGATGAGCCTGTGAGAGCCTCAGTACAAGAGGCCATCGCTGAAGGTCATGCTACCAAGGAAAATTATTTCTTTTGCAAGGAAACTTTGAAATATTTTGTAAACTAAAAAGCTAGTTCACAAGGGGTATTTTTTCATATTCACTTTCTAAGTACAGTTATCTCACTACTTCACACACTGGAGGGATAAAATTAGGTATACACACCAATGAAACTGTACATGCAGAACAAACCTGTTTCAGATTTTGTATTGGCTTTAGGGCCATTAAATGCAATCTTGAGGAGGGATTGATATGAAGATGAGGCTTGTAAGATAACTTGTTGCCCTGTAACATGGTAGGGGGTACACCACATGATAAACAATGCTAGTTGGGAATGAAACAGATCCTAGATTTCTTAATTCTCCTTAGCCATGCCTGGCTTCAGTCCTTTAAGTTCCCCACATACAGAAAAATCTGTTGTGTTGAAACATCAAAGTTATACTCAAAAAGGCTCTTTGTCAATGCTCCTCTCGCCCTTAAACACAAGGAGTATGCTAAATAAGCACTTCTTTATCAGATCACTGGAAAATGACTACAGAGTGTAAAAATTTTTATTTATTTTTAACATGCTGATTTCTTTTTATGACACCAAGCATGCAGATTGTCTGATAAGCTATCATGGTCAGCATAACATAAGAATCAGGTTCAGCATGGTCTAGTCTAGATTTTTTTCAATGAGCTTTAAAACCTAACAGAATTACAGAGGGATACTTTTTTAAAAAAAAAGAAAGCACTAATTAGTAGGTGTTCAGCAGTAGGCATTGTCAGTCTAGGACTCCCAGAACTAGTTAGTCTTTCATTGTTGAAGATAGATTTCCACTGAAAGGAAGATGGAGGAGCATATCAGCTCTTTGCCAGAAGGGTCTATGCAAAGTACCTCTTCCAGGACTCCTTTACCATTGTCTCTTTGGGCTGGGGATCCAGGATGCCAACAGATCTCCAGTTTACTCTTTTCAATTTACTAATCATGATAGAAAATACTAACAGCAGCCTGGACACTTGCAAGCTTTATCTGGTGGGAAGACTAATATCAGGATGTAACACAGAAAAGTGTTTCACGTTAAAGTTAAATATTAAAAAAAAAAAAAAAAAAAAAAAAGGTGCAAAAAAAGCCTGGCATTTACAACCAGTTTAAAATCTCAGGCAACTGTCCTTTCCTACCTGTGCCCATTAAAGGCACATCCCATCATAACACGGCCTTCTCTACAGGGAAACAAGTTATAGACATTTCTTCCAGCTCAGGCTCTTGGTTAGCTGTCAGGCTGCTGCTGCTAATTTCTTTTTACCTTTGTCCTCCTTGAATGAGCTTTCTCTCCACCTGTAACCATGATTTACGTTGATAATGTAAAAATTAAAAATATCTAGTAGTCCAGTGTCACTGAAGTGACAATTGTATTTGTCCTGTGCCTGACAATTACACTTCTTTTAAAAATACTAATATTATTTTTAGTAGCAGTTGCTGCTGTTTGGGAATATTCTTGAAACAACATGGTGAAAACGAGCCATTAGGAGGATTTAAAGGAATATGTGACTATGGTTTTATGGATCCATTTGGGAACAGGGTACCAGGGAGCTAATGAGATCATTTACACTGAGACTCTAAAAAATGCAGCATAAGGAAAGTGTGGACCTAATGCACAGCCTGTTCGAACTTGGAAATCAGGAATTATACGGAAGCGTTCAGATTTCTGTTCTAAACAGCTGGTAAATAAGACAAATACTAGTGTTACCTTAAAACATGGATTTGTGAATCTTTGTAAATTCTCTACAATTAATATTAATACTTTTCTTCATTTCTTGCTGTTGTATGCTTTCTAAGTTTTTTTTTTTGTCTTCCCATCTTTCTACTCTGTCCTGCTTGTCAGGCTCTGCTGTCATTTCCCCCCTCTCTGTGTTAGTCCTCCGGCCTCTTGTTCTTTCTTTTCTCTCTGGTTTTATTTTTCTCTCCCTGCAGACACTCCCAGATCAGTTTAGAAATGTAGGTTGCATTTCTGATGTCATTCTTAGAGAAAGAAAAAGAAATTACAACATTAATGCTCAAGGCTATATATGGAAATCCTCTTACATGTCTCCGTAGCAATGCTTTTTCATGATTCTGGGATGCTTGATTATGTATTTGTGGGTAGGAAAAAATGCAAACTTTAGGAAGTTTTATCCTTCCAGTGTCTGACAATTAGACACAGTTGCTTGTCAGATTATAGAGTTGGTGTTGTGCTAGCCATCCAGTGGGAACAGATTTCAGAAATGTCACTTAAAAATAAATGAATACACTGATTTGGAGATTTAAGATGCATTTATTCCCTCAGCTCTTCCTTGTTTAGGAGCGCTGTGTGCTATGAATCCCATAATGAGATGCTTCAATCCCTGCAGTTACTATAGGTGCCTATCTCAGTTTCATAGATTCTGTTGCAGAGCCTAAAGGAATGAAATTTAGGGCAGTCAGGTTCCTTCTGCATCGGCCATCTTCCTGAATAGGAATAGCTCATCTTCAGAGACTGAGTTGTATAGGTGGTTTCGTCAGGTCAGGGTCAAATCTCACCGTTAAATGATACAAGATATTTTATATTACTCTATTTCTGTAACATATGCTCCATCCACAGAAACAGCAGTCCTGTATATGTTAACACAACTCTTTTCAAAACAGACATCTCACATTAGGCTGTTATTCTTTTCTAATGGTCATAATTATGCATTACTCACATGGTTGTTGCATCGCTTATTAAAGTTTACAAAACATACTGAAAATCATCCTCTGAACTACACAATGCAAAATATTTTTCCCCACTCTCTTTTTTTAATTGCTGAACTCACTTATATAAGAACAGAACATTTGTTTCTAACAATTCACCTGCTAGACAGAAGCTGTTAAGTTTTTATAGAAAGTGATCAGGTTAGTCTGGCATGATTTGCCTTTGGTAAATTTGTGTTGGCTTTTTCCAATCACCTTCTTCATTTGGTTTGTATGGTGCCTCAAGAGTTTAAAATGGGAAAGCTGTGCATCTCAGACATGTAAGTGCCTGGGGGGGATGTTAATGCTGTTCAGTTTAAACACAATTTTGCCTCAAATGTATTGTATTGAACTCCATGCTATTTTAAATTGTGTCTTTTGTATCTAATTCTCCTGCTTATATAATATGTTCAGTCAGAGCGTTACCTCTCTTTGTAATCAGCTGTTGTCCCTGTAAATCTATAGGCTGCATTTCCCATTTCACCGGCATTTGGATGCATGGGCAGAGCTGTAGTTTGTTCTAGTACACCATCTTGTCTGGACAATCACGCTACAGAATACTTTACCCACCCGTATCAACCTCCGCTATATGCGCCACAACACATATGAGCTGTAGCAATGACAAAGTCAACAGGCTTTTGAAAAACCTGTCCCTAATTACCATTGGCGTTTTTACTACTTGTTTCTATTATTGGAGAACCTTGTAATCCTAACTAATTGTATTTATATGTGAAAAATCCCACGTGATACAGCAATGCTTTGTTTAATTTATTCTCTCAAAGATGCAGTGGTAGGAAAAGAGTATGGTCCCACAAAAAGCCTCTGGAGGAGCTGTGAAGTTGCCCTTTTTTCAGGAGGCTTTCACAAGAGTGCAGAATTACTGTGCAGAAAAATGGAGAGGAATCCACAAGAATCTGCTCATATGGCTTTTTTCATACTGACTTTATTATAATAAATAATATTGGTTGTGGAGTTAATATGAATATGATAGGAAGTTACACATACAGTGTATTTTAAAATGCTCTGTAGTAAATGATAATTTTATCTAATGAATCTGCATAAAATTATTTAACTGTCTGGGACAGAAAAAGACAAAACGTCATTAATCTTTTGTCAATGATGTTTTCAGCTAATCCAAATTATGTTGCTTTGGTGCAACAGCTTGCTTCATCCCAGTTTCAGTGAATGACTATAATGGTACATCAGTTTATAAATTGGCCACCTAAGCTCACTAATTTTCTCTTTCAGTTCTGGTACTAGGGCAGAAGTTCCACATGCAAATCAAAATTTCTTTGAAAAACTAGAGAAGGTGTAGGTAGTTATCATAAACAAGATTGTTGTATGAAGTATTAGAGAATTCCACATTGTAGTCACAAACTGCTGAAACCAAAAGTATTAAGATAATTGGACTTATTAGCTGTAGGGTCTCATTTTCTGGTGCCTTGACTTCTTTCTTGATATTGCTTCCATATCAAAAAAAAAATAAAAATATTTGAGCAAAACAGCAAGAAAGAGTATGAGTATTGTTTCATGCACCTGTGTAAGAAGGTTCCAAGAGAGAGGTGAGCAGAAAATGAGTTATGGCTGTATATGCGGTAGCTGGATTTCTACAGCAGTCTTAATCTGTAGTTTAAACAAGACTGACTGAGGAAGTCAAGCTTGTCACACTACCACTTGTCCTCAAGCAAAGATATTTCTAAGTTGTTGCAGAGTATACCAAAACAACATGTATATTGAGAGATGTTTTCAAACTAAAAAATTTAATTCATACACCCTGTATAGCTGCTTTGGATTGCCTGGTAAATTTAATTTTCTATATGGCTGCTATTAGCTTTTGATAGAAAAGCTACACACTGGAGGAAGCAAATCAGAAAAATTACCTGGAGTGGATAGATTAATAAGGTTCAGCACTAAGATGTAAATGGGGGAAAAAAAAGGAAATAAACTATATTTCTTGTTATATATAGGCAACTTAGAGATATTTTAACTTGTTTCCTTAATATAATTTTAAAACAACCTCTATTAGTAACTTGGGAACTGGAAGTAGAGGACTGGAAAGGAGGAGGTGGGCTTGTTAAAAGCTAATACGAGCAAGTTTGAAAACCAGGGCACTAAAAATTAATTAATCCTTCCATCAGAGAGAAAAAAAAAAACTACCTATATTTAGCTGGGTAACTAAAATTCTGAAGTTTTGATTTGTTCTATTTCTCAATCAATTGTTAAATTCATATTTTAACGCTAACAAGCTGAGTATTTGTTTTAGTATATATCAGAAGCCTTTCTAATAAACTAGTAATCAAATCAACTTTTCTTTTTTTTTTAATTGCAAGACTGTTTTCAGGAAAGAGACACTCAAAGTTTCACTTTGTTTTGCTTGATAGTGCTGTAGTTGAAGAACTGATCTCATGAAATATTTTTTTAATGGTCATTAAACTTTCTGTTGGACCAGTCAACGTAGGACTAAAACCTGTGGAGACTTTTGCTGATTTTGTGGACTTTGTGCATTTCTCTAGTTCCTTAAAGAATAAACCAAAACCCAGCATTCCACATAATGCCTTGATGCAACTCTGTTTTGTAAGCTCAGAGATTTAAGATTACGATTGGTGGGGGAGGAAGGTAATTCATGAGCTTTTAAAATCAGCCTTTCACCCTAATGTTGATGAGAGTTTTATGTGTAGATTTTCATGACTCTTTAGATATCATATGGTTATAAAGACGAAGATGGTTATGAAAGATGTTTGTATTCAAGGTTCCAGACTAGATGAAAGAAAAAAAAGAATTAACTCAGCTGATGTCAGCTACTGTTCAGGCTGAGGAACAGAAAAAATTTTTAGAGGAAGCTCTAGGGTTTAGAAATCTACATTGACATTTAACCTGTTGTAGTAACCTGATCCCTAATCAACACAAAGACTTCAGTGTGACTTTATGAGTTTATGCTCCTTTCTCCTACCTTTCTCATCTACTTGCATACATTAAAGAAATGAATTAAATTTTTCTTAAATTATTTTATCTAAGCAAGTCAACTATAGCAGGTTTTTTAAAAAAAGGAATACCATGTTTGTCATCCCAATTTGAAGTATTTTGAAATGTCTGTTTGTATGTGTAATATTCCTGGTACTAAGGGATTAGAGCTTTGCTATTCCTGCTGCGCCTCTTGCATGAAGTCAATGGAAGCCATTTCTTTTTAGCATTTTTTTTTTTCATTTCACTCTATTTGACTGAAAAAAAAAAAAAAAGAAAAGAAAAAGTCAATGCAATTTACCTTCTTGTGCTTCCCTTGTTTGGTGAGAAACAGGTAAGTACTACTAAGTAGTTGTTTTACAGCAATAAGACTGTATAAAATATGTAACTTTTTGTCTAATGAAAAGGTTTGGATGATATCTGTTATAGTGTCTTTCTATGACAATATAAGTCTCTTTTTTTTTCATTGATGTGAAATGTTTCTTGAAATTAACAAACATCTTCTCCTCAAAGGTCTCTTTTCCAAAGAAACCTTGAGCTGTCTTCACAAAAGAGTTGCTAGGTGTTTTGGATTTCTACTTACTTGTCAATCCCAACAGTGTTGACAAATATAAGATGTTACCTACTGCCCAGTCCCTCTGATGGAAAATAAAATAGGTGCTAGCATTTCCATAAAACAGTTACTTCACAGCAGTTTCAACTTTAGAGTAAGCAATTAATGCAATATAAAGAAACTTCACTGATAACACAGTTATAATCCAGTCACAAAAGTGCTATAAAACATAATGAAAAGCTGTCTTAATTGAATGCTCTAAGTTCTGACTTTAGAGGGCCTGTGAGACCGACAGTTCCTGGTGGCCACCTGGCTGGAAAATCCCATTTTATATAGGGATTGTTTTGACAGCAGCCAAGCATGAAGATGAAAAAGTAGCAGCTGCTGATTTAGTTTCCCCCGGCGTCTTCCAGGGGAGGATCCAAGGCTCCCTGAGCACGTTCGGTAAGTTATGACACCTTAACAGCTTTAAGCTGTGAAGTCCAGAAGGAGGTTATCAATGATCAGACTGCAGTCTTACTCTGAATTTATCAGGGCTTATTATTTTAATGAGTCTAATAAAATGTTTTAGAGGAACATGTAAATTCCAGCCAACTTTTTAGTGAAGAGACCAGCCTGTGCAGCACTTGAACTTAAGATGAGAAAGGGATTTAGTTCAATTTAGACTGTTGAACTTCAATGTATAATGCTCCAGAATAGCCAGTGAAAAATGAACTGCTTTCTTTTCAAATGCAGAAACTTCTGAATGGTTTGAAAATATTGTACTGTACTTTCTGTGACACATGAACAGGCTTGGAGTGAAGGAGTTTAAGCAGGATGCTTCAATGGAGAATAAACTTAAATAATAATTTTGGATTATTGCATAGAACAGAGGTCTGAGCACTATGAAGGGGACCAGCTCTGCTTTTTCTTGTGCCAGTGGTTTCTGATATAATCTTCAATTTTTTTATCAGCAGACCTTTTTTATAACAAGCTATAAAATGATGATAGAGAACTTGCTTTCATTATCTGGTGCTTTATTTTTTATTATGGTATATATTATATGGAAGTTAAGCATTGATAGTATTTTTACAAATTTTAGCCACTTAAAAAATTCTCAAGGCTACGATCTTGGAAGAGCCTGTAAAAGTGGGTAACACCTACAGGTGGGGTCAAGCTAGCAAGGAAAAGGCCATTCAGGTGAGAACAAAAAGAAGTCTAAAACAACTTCAAAAAAATAATTTATTCACTTCTACAAGTTATTTCATGCTATGAGGGCTGTACGGGGTGCGGGTGCCCCGGGGCTGGCGGTGAGGGGCCTCAGAGACGGCCTCTGTCAGGAGGGTCCGCGCCGGACACAGCCGGTTCCAGCCGGCTCCAACCCACCCACCGCCGGGCACGGCTCAGCCCCGCAGCCAAGGTGGTGGTGGGGGAAAACCTGGGTGGGAAAGGGCAGAAACGTGACACGGGCGGTCAGGAGTGAGGTAAAAAGTGTGAGAAACGGCCCTGCCAGCACCTGGGAGAGGAGGAGGAGGGTGAGGAGGGGCTCCAGTCACCTCAGCAGAGGTTCCCCAGCAGCCAGTGGAGAAGAGGATGGTGAGGCCGGGAAAAGTGAGGAGGAAGGAGCAGCAGAGACAAACTGCTACGGACTGACTGCAGACTCTGTTTGAGGGGGTGGTAGCAGAGTCTGGAGTGAAGGACTGAACTCAAGCCCAGTGAAAGGGAGAGGAAAGATGCTGTTTTACTGGGATTTTTTTTGTTTCCCACTACCCGAACTAGTAATTACATTTTAATTTTAATTAGCAGTAAATCTTCCCCAAGTCGAGTTGTGTTGCCCACAACAGCAATTGGGAAGTGGTCTCCCTGTCCATACCTCAACCCACAAGGTCTCTCGTTCCTGTTCTATTTTCTCCCCACCCCGTCCTGCTGAAGGAGTGGAGGGCACCAGTGGCTAGGTGGGAACTTGGCTGTCAGTCAAGGCTAACCCACCGCAGAAGGCCGAAGGTTGCGTTCCTAAACCTGCAACAAAACAAACAGCATCATTCTTTTGACAGTAGGTCTAAAATATTCAAATGATGGCTCATAGTAAGACAACAGGGTAGTATGTCTTGTGTGTGTGTGTGCCTGCAAGAAAAGGCAAAAGGCTATATTAATTTCTTGTGCTTCCTCAGGCACTCCCGGTAGTATTTAATCATTGACCAGACCATGAGAGGGTGAAAATTTAGCTTTATCCAGACCAAGTCAACCACGCTTAGGAGCATAAATTTTATTGTCAGTGTCAATGTGTTAGCACAGTATCTGGATATTTGTTACAATTCTATCACACTACCTACATACTGCTTACGTTTATAATAGTATTCTTTTAATGGTATTAAAATATATTTTAAAAATCTATTGATGAATTCTTTTAATATGCAAAAGGTGAACACTAAAAATGGAAATAAATCATGCAGTCGCTTATCATCGCTCCCTGGAGTTTTATATCTACTACAAAAAGACAGTGCTTGTGCGTGACAAGACTGACCTAAGCATAATAATGGTATCACTGCATGGCATGACAGCTTCAACCAAATTCTTGGCTGCCAATAGGATTCAGTTATTACTGATGTAAAGCCAGTATCTCACTCAGTCATTGTGGCTTAGGCTCTTACAGACCCAGTTTCTCAACAAAATCAGTCTTTCCTGTATGTGCAAGCCCTTTTAGGCTCCTGAGGAAGGTTAGATTCAGCGGCCTTAGAGTAAGCATCTACAGGTTTAGATGCAGTAGTATACCCAAACTAGCATTTTCTTCATTGATTAGAATTTGTCCTGATCAAGATTTTGATCTGCATACAGCATATGCTAGCAGCCCAATAACTTTGAAATTTAGACGATTATTTCATCTTTATCTTTTTGCAGAGCCTAAATTTAATCCAGTTACAGTAAGGCTGAAACATTCTCTTCTTTCCTGAAAAAAAAGTAGATGCAGATCAGATTCAGACAAGATTCACCAAATCTGCACTTGTTTGAGTGGGACTTCTTATTTCAGTAACAGTTCTGGCATGAAAATTAATTCCAGTGTAACAAAGATTTTCAACAACAACCCTTGCTGAATGTAAAACCACACATTCTTCACTTCTAATGAAATTCTGCAGTATTTTATCCCAGTGATAGGTGTAATATTTAAATGGGATGATATGTACGAATGACATACTGTTCAAAGTGCAAGCACCATAATGTAACTCTTGAGAATAAAGAAGGAATGATAGGAATCAGTAGCAACAGACCTAAACCAAAGCTTATACTCTTGACAATCCCAGCTGAAAGCATTCTATGAATATTCCAAGTTAAAGTTTCTACTGATATGCAGTAAGAATGTATTAATTTTAAAGTTCTCTAGAATACCATTGACAGGGAAAAAAAAAAAATCCCTTGTATTCAGTGAGGTGAGAAATCTTGATATTATGAGTTCCTGCAGAGCTGTGGAACAACCAAGGACCCTTACATCAGTCAAGAAGGCATTTTCAGCTAGAGAGAGCTCCATTTTAAAGCAGTGGAGATGAGACAAGCTTCATCTGTTGAAGAAAAGGAACTAATTATTCCACTTGACTGCAAAAGAAATTACACATTAAAGACAAAGATAATTCTACAGCTACAGTACATAGGCTTGGTATAACAGCAAGGCAGATAAATATATTTGGCTCATGTGAAGGAAAAAAAACAGTTGAAGGGAATAGTATGGGGTCTAGAGGAATTGCTGTAGAAAAAAAGAAAAATTCCTACGTTAAAGAAGGTGATACAATTGTAAATTGGAGTCATTTAGCCACACTCCTTTTCCAGGTGTTTTACAAATTCAGATACTGGACTGTGCAGAAATATTTTATTTTGCCTAGGCTGAATTTTATGGGAAAGGCATTTGCATTTATTTTTAAGCAGGCAGCACCTTTACTGTGACTGTCAGCTACCTGCTTTCTTGGTAGCATATAATTTCAGGGGGATGGTTAAACAAAAGATTGACTGATCGCACAAAGCCAGACAAAGCAAGAATTTTGAAGAAACAGATTACAGTATTATGAGCCTAAGTGAGCACTGCAAGCAAAATAAAATGACCTACCATCTGTGCAGAATTACCCAATATCTGTTTTCTGTGTGTTCACCAGAGAAAACTGTTCTCCTTCAGAGCTTTGTGTGAACTGTTATGTCCAAATCTACATAAAAGTCTGTCCTGTGTTTAACAGAATGTCAGATGTGATGATTGCAATAGTTCTTTTGGCCTTATTATTAATGAACTTATATTGAAGGCAGTTTTGGATGCTAAATGATTATTACAAGAATGACCGAATGCTTATCCATTCAGAAAAAAAGAACCCAAAAACCCAAATATGCATTTAATCTGAAATAAAGCTAATACAAAATCCTTTTACTTTAAACCAATATGGGTATGTACATAGTTATTACTGAACCATTTTTGTCCTTAGTGTGATAAAGGTCTCTTCCCATTTCTTCCTTAATGACCTCACCCTATCAAAGGACAATGGGTTCACTATTATGCAGTGATATACATAATGTATTTTAATACATTATTATTAATATAATCTTAATACAGTAATCTATAATACAGTAATATAATACAGCATTATACAGGCTCTGCCATACCTAGGTTCTCAGAAGTGGAAAAAAAAGCTTTAAGGGAAATTTCTTAGAAATACGGGAAATTCTCTCACTCCCTCACAGACTCCGTATCCAAAATGCCTGTTTGCATTTGTCCCCGGGCAGACTCCTGAATCATGCACAGGTTATGCCTTAGACCGGGCTCAGTGGCCTTGCCTAGGGCCAGAACCACTCCAATGACCAATCAGAGCGGACATAGAGCTCCAGCACACGGGAGCAATCCAGAGCCTGGCACGGCTTTATTTGCTAGTACAGATGTAGCCTGAACACCCTGCACTACCTGTGGTTCTTCCCGAAACATCAATATTACAGTAAGTGATGCTAATCTTTGGCCTAGAGCCCAATGATCAAAATGTCATTTTGTTTTGTTAAAGCCATTCTGTAATTCAATTGCATTGAATTGCAGAATCAAGGAATTCTGATGCTACAATTTACTTCCACGCTTTATTTATTTATTTATTCATTATTATTATTATTATTTTGATTTTGTATTTAATCAGATTTTTTTATTAAGGATAGGAAAGTGTATTAATGATTGAAATTCAAGCCCTATAAACTCTGTCCAGTGACTGTGCATCACTATGTCAAACATGTAAGTATTTTTCCATGCTTAAGAAAGACAGATTTAACAACGAAGAGAGGCACTACTTTGTATTCCAGCTATTTCAAGGAACCGAAAATGGGAGACAAGAGGTACTACATGAATTTATTTTTCTTTTTTTTCAGTTACTATATATAAAAATAGTTTATTTTTCTTCAAGAGACCATTGTTTTACATTGACCTCTCCCAAATGATCTTTTTCATGTTAATCTGTTAATGACCACAGTATATTGCATTTCATATATTTTTCTCAGCAATTGCAATCTTATCCTCTTTAAAAAATACTTCTTTAATGAGGCTATATCATTCACAACTCTGTGGTAAAACCTTAATTGCTTTCTCCGAAGTTTCACATTGTGGAGTAGATCTGGCAATCACACTTCACATCAAACCCCAGACCCAAGAGATCTCTCTTATTACACTGATGTGTACAACATTTAGCTCGGTACTTCGCTCCACTACGCTTTTTCAGTCCACAACTGTCTTGTGGGGAAATCAAGAACAGTGCTGAAGAAAAGCAATCTCTTCTTATTTGCTCACCCTCTTCCTATGATGCTGGTGTTTTGGAGTCAGTTTCAGGTAATATACATTTCACCCACAAAAAAAGAAAAGATAGTGAAGTTTTTATATGTAAGAATTAAAACATTAAGCATATTTGCATTCAGTTTTTGCTCGCTTGCATTGTAGCTTATTTGATTAATTCCTTTTAGTTCTTGCAAACGCATATTAAAAATGCAATCGCTTTTCTATTTAACTCTGTAGCATAGTTTCCCTGGCTTGAAGATTCACTCAGATGCAATACAACTAAACCCTACTTATTTCTCCATACAGACGAAACTCGTTACCTCTTTATCTCTTTCAGAAAACAGGCAAGTAATACTCTCAGTCTTACTCTGACTATATTCCTCCCTTTGGTGTGTTAACTCCTCCCCCCACACCAGTTTTAGTCCTTCTATTGCATTTCACACGTTGGTTTCTCTTTAATGCAGATGATTGGGTTTTTTTCTCAAATCACTTTAAAAAAAACTCATTTTCTCTTTTGTTTTTTGCCACATAACAAGAAAAAAACTACACCAAACTTAGTGCTATTTATATAATCCAAATGGTAGTTTCTAGTTAAGTATCCTGTATGCAGGCATATTTCTTAGAATGTCTTGAGTCTGTATGCAATTGAGTGTCTCAATATTTCCATCTCTTAGCTAACATTCTCTTCTTGCTCTGTGACACCTAGAGTAGGAAACTGATTTACTACATCTTTTAATGTTTGTCTTAAGGTAAGAAGAAATTTAATAAATGTAAAAAAAAAAAAAGTGGTTCTTTTCTTTTAGCCTTGCACTATATTGAAAACTTTCATTTTGCTAGGTCCCTTGATTCTCTAAACCACTTTTTCTTAATGAAGGATTTACTTACCCATTAATTCACATGCTCTTCTACTGGAAACTTTCTCTTCTCTCTGTTCCATTTATTCCTAGTATTGTTCTGGTGCCGTTGTTTCTAGCACCACATCAATTTATGCATTCGTGCCCAGCTTTGAAACAAACAAATAATCCATTTTATTTCAGGCTGGTAGTCTATTAATCTTATGCAAAAATGTTGGGTATGATTGCTGTGAATTACTCCTCTAAACTAATGATGTCGCTTAGATCCTCCTTGTCCTGTTTGCCACACTCTCCAGGCACTTGCAAATTCGTAAAAAAAAATCCTGCAAATCACTGCAGTTCTCACTACCTTTCCTGCTGGACATTGTCTTGGGTTCCACTGTTTCCATCACCAGTTATATGTGCTTTTTTGTTGTTTGAAAATTGTAACATGAATCTCTACATACTTTTCTGCTTCAAATTTTTTTTCTGTTTCTATTTAGAATTTGAAGTAATATTCCCGATGTCAGAATACAGTCTGTACTTCACAAGATATGAAAGCAAATCAGTGATCTCTTATGTTTAAAACAAATTAGCTGGCTTTTACCAGTTTGAATTGGCTTACTCACCCAGTGCTAGTAAAAACTAGCTTAGGCATAATTTCTTTGTTTTTATCTTTCCTTTCACTATGTACTTAAAAACATACTGCTCATGTATCCCACTTCTGAATAAGTGAAGTTCTCTTCATCTATATTTTAGGTTTTTTTTCCTGTCTTGCTGAAAGCTACTGAAAACATCAAATACTTTGGAATAAACTAATGTCAGCTCTGTATTTTTTTAATGTTTTGTAAAAAGTTGTTTAAACATATCCCATGTTTTTAAGCAGCTTAAGAGCTGGATCTCTTTTCTTTCTCTCCCATCCAAATTATGTATTTTTAGTTTCCATATTTTACTCCTGATCTATCTTGTGGTCAGAAGCCACTCAAAAATTGTCTGCTTTATTCTGGATTTGTGTATTAGCAGACTAGCATTGTTTAAGACAAGCCTCTATATAATACAATAGTTAGTTCTAAGTGGCTCTCACTGTAGTCTCTTAAACATTCATATAATTCCCCACAATTCCCACAACAATTTACTAATGAAGATTTATCGCTTAGACTTCCATCTCTGTCCACTCTCTTGAACAGTGATCTTTCAGCCTGCACAATATATTGACCCAACCACATTTCTACATACCTAAGGGAAAAAACTTTTGCCATCTACCTATTTATTACATAGAATTTATGTTTAAAATTCATAAATATCTTTTTAGTATCTTGTATAAATTAATAATAAAAATATTTTTGTTGATGCTTTTCATGTGACTTATTTAGTGAGCATAGAATTTCTTGTCAAAATCAGCGAGGTGAAATGGAAGCTTTTTACAGAGTACTCCACTGGACAGGAGACAGGATACTCTACTCCCTACACTGATTCCAGCCAATAACTTCAATTGCTGCAATGAATTTCCAGTAATAATACAACCATTGTAATGCAAGAGTAAATGATAATTAATTTGCTCCATATATAATTTTAATCCAAATTGCTCTCTAAAACATTCACTAATGCAGTTAAGAAATACTAGGCAATGAATATGTAAAGTAGATGGACTAAGATATAAAGATACGATATGGGCATTATTTCTTTGGCAAACAGCTGCTTTGGTTCCAGCAATACAGAATGTCAGTTCTACCTCTTGATTCCTGCTGAAATATGTCTGTACTACAGGGAGCACTTATACTCGAAGGTAGATTTCTTTAGGCTGAGCTGACTTGATGAATAGATCTAATACAAACTCTTGGAACGTTCCTTATTCTCTTTTTCCCATATCTTGACCTGTGCTCTTATCCTGCTACTTAAAATGTACTACATAACTGGTCATATTAACTCTTCTGTGAAGACTCAAGCAAAGAAGAGATGGAATATTTCAATTGTCTGGGCAACAGCTGTCATTTGATCTTATTTCCTATTAAGTAACAAATGCATAGTTCCTTTTGTCTTCTTACTCCAATGTTCAATGTGCAGTATAAGACCGTCGGTTCAGAAACTGGACTTGCAGATACCTTTTTTTGAATACCATTTACAAAATATTAATAAAAAATACAGCTCATCTGTAGATTTTTGTATAATAAGGATAGAATTTCTAGGCAAAACCAGAGAAGGAATGCAAGCCCTCTACACAGCAGACCTAGCCCTGAGGGATAGATCAGTCTTTTCCCCACTCTGTTTAACCCAGACTAGTGACTTCAGTCAAACCTCAGTGTACCTGCTGAATACTCTTATACCATTAGGTCTTGCCTAGTCTGGGATTCAATATTTTTCTCTCACTCTCTCTTCCTTTCCCTATCCCCAACCCTGAAAAAAACCCTGCCTTTGGAGAGGAAAGGTAAAACCAGTGTATTCCTGCCATCTCTAATCACTGTTAGCCCTTTGTTACTCTTATCTAACTTGTAGTGTATAAGACCTACAGGAATAACTTGATCTCCTCATAATACTAAGTAAATATATTCTATATATACTCTATATTATCTTTAAGATATTTATTGCTTAGTGGGACTGCGTTAGGTTTTATCTGCCTGTGCCTATATTCCTCAAACTTCTAGGAAAGCACAAATCATGCCACTTCTCCCAAGTAAAGCCTATTTTAATATGCGTTAGTGGGACTGTGTTGCTACCAAGAATCGTTGCTAACAGAAATTACTCCCTTCCTGCTACTGAAAGTCTCTGTAAAAGTATAATTGCAACAATTCTATCAGCTTATCTTAGTTGGGCAAGTAATCAAGGATGGCAGATTGTGGCAGTCCAAAATCAGCACATTATAGCCATTCAATAACACCTCCCTACATAGCGAAAACATACAAAATGGAATGGTACAGCTGATAAGTGATTATATCTAAAAGCAGAAATAGTGAAGAAATCAGATTTGGGAAGTGCTATGAAACTTTATTAGGGAAATAGAACTCATTCCTGGATTAATAGTAAAGGGTTTATATGGTTTTGAACTGGCAAGCTGAAATATACAACCCAAGAAGAAGCAGACACTACAAATAAGGGTTTAATTGTGCTCCATGGAGTGGATGTAGAGAATCTCAGTTCTGAGGTAGCCATTCTTCTTATGCTTAAGAAAAAAAGTTGCATTCGGTATAGTTTTGCTTCACAGGCCACTGCTTACATATTAATTAATTTCAAAACTGAAAATTTGAGTGGAAATATTAGGAAAAAAGGCTTAAGCTTTTCTTTGGTGACTACAGGAATGAGAGAGTAATGTTTGAATTCACTCTACAACAAAAGACTATGACTTTTTTCAAAGTATATGTATACATATATATGTTACAAGATAGCGCAGAACCAAAAGCAAATCCAAATGGGCTTTTAGGTACTCCTCACCAAATCCCAAAATGGTTGAGGTTGGAAGGGAGCTCTGGCAGTCATTTGGTCCTACTCCCCTGCTCAGGCAGGTTGCCCAAGACCGTGTACAGCTGGCTTTTGAATATCTCCAAGGATGGAGACTCTACAACCTCCCTGGGCGACCTGTGCCAGTTCTTGGTCACCCTCACAGTGAAGAAGTGTTCCCTGATGTTCAGACGGCACCTCCTGTGTTTCAGTGTGTGCCCACTGCCTCTGGGCCTGTCACTGGGCACCCCTGAGAAGAGCCCGGCTCTATGCACCCTCTCTGCACTTCCCTTTCAGGTATTTGTCTACATTGATAAGATCCCCCCAAGCCTTCTCTTTTCTGTGCTAAACACTCCTAGCTGTGTCAGCCTTTCTCATATAAGAGATGCTCCAGTGCCTTAATCATCTTTGTGGCTCTTCATTGTCCATGTCTCTCTCGTATTAAGGGGGCCTGGAACTGGACACAGTACTCCAGGTGTGGCCTTGCCAGTGCTGAGTAGAGAAGGACCACCTCCCTTGACCTGCTGGCAATACTTTATCTAATGCAGCCCAGCCTTGGTGTACACCAGGACCCCCAGGTCCTTTTCTACCAAACTGGTTGACAAAAATAGCTGGGTAGCCCCTAGCATATATTGGCACCTGAGGTTCTTCCTCCCCAGCTGCAGGACTTTGCAATTCCCCTTGTTGACCTTCATGAGATTCCAGTCAGCGCATTTCTCCAGCCTAACCAGGTCCCTCTGGATGGCAGCATGACTCTCTGGCCGATCAGCCACTCCTCTCATTTTTGTTTCTTCTGCAAACTTGCTGAGGGTACACTCTGCCCCATCAACCAGATCACTAATGAAGATGTTAAACAGGACTGGACCCAGTATAGACTCCTGGGGTACATCACTAGTTACTGGCCAGCTTCCTCAGCACTCATGGGTGCAACCCATGAGGGCCCATCGACTTACGAATGTTCAATTTGTTTAAATATTCCCTGACCTGATCCTCTTCCAGCAAAGGTACATCTTCCTCGCTCCAGCCTTTCCCTGTGGTCTCTGGGACCTGGAAATCCTGAAGGCAGATCTTGCTAGCAAAGGCTGAGGCAAAGAAGGCATTCAGTACTTCAGCTTTTGTCCATGTCCCGTGTCACCAGGTCCCCTGTCTCACTGAGCAACGGGCCCACATTTTCCCTCGTCTTTCTTTTTGTCACTTACTTACCCATAGAAGCCCTTTTTGCTATCTTTGACATCCCTGGCCATATTTGATTATAATTGGTCATTAGCTTTCCTAACTTCATCCCTAGATGCTCAGACAACATTTCTGTATTCCTTCTAGGTTACCTGTCCTTGTTTTCGCCCTCTGTATGCCTCCTTTTTGTGTTTGAGCCTGGCTAGGAGGTCTTTATTCTTCCACACAGCCCTCCTGACATTTTTGCCTGACTTTGTATTTGTTGGGAAGGAATTCTCTCAAGCTTGGAGGAGGTCATCCTTGAATACTAACCAGCTTTCATCACCCCCCCCATTCCCTCTAGGGTCTTATCACTTGAGACTCTTCCAAGCAGATCTCTGAAGAGGCCAAAGTCTGCCCTCCTGAGGTCCAGGGTGGTGAGCTTGCTTTTCACCCTCCTCCCTCCCTTCAGGATCCTGAACTCCACCATCTCATGGTCCTTGCAGCCAGGTCTCACTTTGATCTTCACATCCCCACTACCCCACCCTTGTTGGTGAGTAAGAAGTCCAACACAGCACCTCTCCTCTACTGCTTGGAGCAGGAAGTTATCCTCAATGCACTCCAGGAACTTCCTTGAGGAATCTCCTCATTTGATCCTATCATGCTTATCTGTTATGTTCTTTGGGCAAGAAGCTGGCATCTCCCTCTTACATAGAAAATGTCTGGCGGCTGCTACCAACACACATAGCTAAGAGGCACATGTTCAGAATCACTGAAGCAACATGGTCCGTAGGGAATGAAACTTTACAAAGAATTAATTCCAGTGAATGCCTGTCTCCATTGGAGCTAATGACAAAACTAACCTTGACTTCAGATTCATCAGAATGCCATTCTTGGAGAAAAGCTAGAAATGTAAAGCTGACCATTTAAAGCCTTCTGGAGTAACCTGAGAAGTTGTGAGGATAGAAAGGAAGAGAGAAATAGCCATACTAAGATGACAAAATAGAATCTAGAATATTATTGTTCTTTTGGAAAATCCATATGGTCTTGGATAAAATAGAATAATTGGAAGAAAGAAAAAAGGAAGGGAACTAGAAAAGAGACAGAGATCATAAAGAGCAGGGCTATAGGAAGTGAACACGTTGCATAAATAAGGTTTTTTTGACTAGGTATGAAAAAAGCAGTGCAAGAAAATAGGCGCTTTCAAAATGTTGGAGGAAAAATTCCTTTGATACAAGACAAGTCTGCAGAAAATAGAACATTGAGAAAGCAAACTAGGTTTCTTAGTGCTAACAATCATGAAGACTAAAATAATAAAAGGATTAAAACGTTATAATAGCGGCTGGAAGGTAGACAAAGAGTCAGATGAACTACTGAAGGACAAGAGTGAGATGTTAATGACAAATGAGGTTCATATTGCCAAGAGGCTGAATGAATCCTTTGCTAGTGTATGCATGAAAGAATTTGAAGGTCATATTCCACAGCCTGGGATAAATTTTCCTGGTGAAGCAAGTGAAATGCTAAAAGGCTTTATGGTCACAATGAAGCAGGGAGTTAGGAAATTAGACCTATTAAAACTGACATAGTACCAGGCCAGGATAAATTACATCCTGGACATCTCCATGAAACTCTGTAACAAGCGGCAGGAACATTTCTGGATTAGATATTTGGCTGAATATGAAAAAGGAAAAGACCAAGTGATTCACCGTGAGCAGCTAAGACAATTTATCATTTAAGTAAAGGATCTAAATGTTACATGAGCACTACCAATCAAAACCAAACATTAATTGTATCTAATGTTCTGGAAACACTGATATGAGAAATACTCCATCATAAGAAATTGCAACTTACAGAAATTGCTAAGTACGATAATAAATATGTGAAGTCACACAGGCATGGCTTCTGTTTGATAGCAATTTTAACTCATTGCATCTGTGCTATACTCTGCAATCTATTTTATCTTAAGTTCCTGAACAATTATCTGGATGTTGTTTTAACCAGTGTTATTTTGAGGGATTGGTGTCTGAATGGTTAAATTATTTGTCACATATCCCAAAACAGGAAGTTATGCCTTGGTCGATTCACCGGAAAAGAGGACTTTAATCAGTCTAGTTACAAGTGGTTACTAGATAGTCAGACACAGCAGTCAAAGGCAGCCAGATGTAAGGACCAATTACTTCATTATGTACCACTAACTTCAAAGGTGGATTCTGGGTTGAATTAATCTTGTTAATGTTCTGAACCACATAGTTTAGAATGACGTTTGATTTAATAGGGGGGGGGGGGTGGTCTTTTGTGTGTGTGCATATATATGTATGTATGTGTGTGTGTATATATATATGTAATATGTATAACATAATTTGCATTTCTTCTTTTAAATGTTATATGTATATTCTTGGTAAATTGCTATATTATATGTTTCCCTAATTACATGAATATTTATTTATTATTAATTTAAGCACTAAGCAAGTTTCCGGCAGAAAAATCCCACTAGAACTCTACTTATCCATCATGACATCATGAAGGTGACAATATTAGAATCAGGGTTATGAAATATACTCTGGAAAATATTAGGTACATAAGAGAAGGTGTATTGTGATAAACTATTCAGTTTTACTCGTCAATAAGCACATTTTATGGCAGAAGAACAGTTTACAGATCCAGAAGCCAGCACTTAGACTATCATGAAGTATCACACAGTGTGGTGAAGCATAACAGGTTCCAAACATTTTTAAAAGAAGAGTAAGGCATCGGCAAGTGAGGAAGGAAAGAGGAGGTGACTCAAATTCAGATGTAATGTTTAGATGTTGGTCAAATAAAAAAAATGGAAATTTGGGTAGAGGTTAAGATATGGGTTGCCTTTTGTGATACTGAGATGACATTGATTGATTGTGAGGGAAGGTTTATGTTTACCTAAAATAGCATTTGTGACAAAACGATGCCAAATTTATTTAAAGACATTTTAGGCATTGGAAGGTTGAACAGCATTGTTAAATAGAAGAAGATATATTTCTATATTTCCAGATCTAGCATTGGTCCAAGGCTATGACCACTCAAACACCGATAAAGGGGTTGGGCCTCAATGTTACATAGTCAAGTAGTTTGCATACTACTGCTGGCTGGAGTAGTCAAGGAATCAAAGTATTCTTATGATTCTGGGGGCTTATTTACAGAAAACATGATAGGCATACAGAATCAAAAACTGTGTCTGAACTGAGCACTGGAGCAGAAAATACTGCTCTGGAGCACCCTACTGAAGATAACTAGCTTGATAATTTTTGCTTAATCTATACAGGTTAATGTGGGCATACACTTTTGAATATGTGAACCAACTCATTCAGAATGATCATAAATATATATTTAACTATTATTTGCTTAATTCTGGACCTGCCAAAAGTCACAATTAAAAAAAAAAAAAAGCCTCTAGGATGTAGCACTAGGAATGTTAATGGACACTGAACAGACAATATGTCCAATAAGACATTCAGCCACATATCAGGGAAACGGGTAGCAATGCAATTGGGAAAAAATCTAGAGAAAAATCACTGAAGGCTCCTTAGTAGAATTCCCAAACAATTAAGGTGAAACTTATGAAAAATCACAATTTATGAGTCAGTTCAATGTATCGAGACAGCTATATTCTCAAACAAGTTCTTCTTCTGGAGATTTTGGGCCTGTAAAATTCGGTCATCTCATTCATCAATAAACATCTTCACATTCAGTTGGTGAAAGATTTTTCAGCTGTAAAAAGCGACGACAACTAGTTTAAAGGTGAAGCAAAGATTGGGCTCATCTTAGAAACTGGAAGCCAACTGGAGTCTTAGCCTTGGGCTAGTGTAGACAGAGGAGTAGAAATGAGAAATAGATGGATACTTAAAATCTAACCTGCCTGCAAGAAAGAAACTAACCTTTAAAAAGGTCTCATTCTCATTCCCTTCACATAAAACCACCTGGAGATGCATGTTATATGCCCCGGTAACATTTTCATTAGTTAGAAGTGCTTGCTTTCTTTCAAATTTTAAAAATTATTACTGTTACAAAAAGTCTAAAATTCTAACATCAAAACAAAAGCACAGATGCACCATATGACTAACATGCTACAATTTGTGATTTCCTATGCTGTGTACAAAATGAATAATTGAACATTTGTCTGTTAATTGTATTGTCTCCTGAGAATGTTCTTGGTATATTCTTGTAGAGTTATGTTTCATAGTTCTTTTTATTTACTAGTATAGCTGAATTGGTGATGTTATTTGAGGCACAAGTTCAAGCCAACAGCACATATTCATATTAAAACTCACAATGAAGCTGAGTTTTGTAAATGTTGTAACCTCCTTTTTGATAAATTTCATTATAAAACAAATTTATATGATTCAATTAACTATTAAAATATATTTCCTCATATAAAAAGATATTTAGCTTGAGTTTTGAAAAACAAATAATGACTAAAGATGTATTTTTCACAATATTTAAGTAATTTTGTTGCATAATTATGCCTTCTATTGATTAAAGTTTGTAGGTTCTCATTTTGAAATTACTACTCTTAACAGAAGCAATATTACTAAAAGCAAATTCATATGCATTGTGAGGGTGCACTGAAAAGAAAGGAAAATTGAAAGGAGCTATTTCCTCTTCCTGAAGTAGTACAATTTCATTCTACAAAAAAAGAGTAGAACCGTTCTTTAAAAGCCTCATTTAAAACTAGTTAGACAGAAATTGAAATCCACAATCCTTTCCTGTTTATGCCATTACAACATTATTTTCTCCATGTCAGTGTAAAACTTGAAAGACTCTAGAAAGTACCTTTTCTAATCACAGAAGCCTTGAGTTGTAACTCATCTGAATTTTCAATGTTAAGGTTTTGGATTAGTGAGCAGTTCAATATCACAAGGTATCTAATAGGAATTTAATTTCAAAACATGCGCAGCATGTGTGAGGTTGCAAATTACAGACTTTTAATAAAATGTTGATTTACTTAAAGAGTTTCTGAATGAACTCATTTGTGCTTAAAGTTGTATCTGTTTGTATTTCTGTCTTACAGAGTATCCTGTATCTACAATATGGTGAGCTCTAAACTACCTATAAGTTTGGTTTATGCAAAAAAGGGAATATGCACATAAGTATGTAGAATTTTTATGAGAACATTTAAACAAAACCATGGCACATATCTTTCTTATTTATTTTCCTGTGTCTTTTTCTTATAGAAGCAGTAGTCAGAAAAATCTCAACATATACGAAGATTAAAGATAAAAATAAATTACTGTATTTCTTCAGAAACTTCAGAGGACTTTTTCCTGGTGTTCAAGGGCACACAAAGATTTGGGTCAGCTCTCATCCTATTCAAATAAGTTCATTTACCTATTATAAAAATACAAGTCTCAAATAATTAAAAATACTTGCTTCAGCAACAAGAAATGCAAGAACTTTTTGAACTGAACGTGTTAGTCAGCAAAATAAAAATGTAGAATTAATGTCATTATTATATTAAATACATTTCTGTTCTGCTCAATTTTCAGGTTTTATTCCTGTCCTCTTTGATTCTCTGTATTGTCTCACACATTTTCTGAGAATTCCCTTATTTGTAGCTCATTTTTCATCCAAGCACTGCATACAGTGTTCTTGTTCCAAATTGATTCACAATTATAATACAACTTTCATTATGATTCTGTCTTGTTTCAGTGTGATGAATCTATTTTCTGTTGCCTTTACCTTTTCATTCTTCTAAAGTCTTATTCCTTTAATTCTGAGTAGAAAATGTTCATAGTGATATATCAGGATGATTCATTGGTTGTTAGGTGCAACTCTAAAACATACTCTTTGGTCCCTTCTGTTCTGGGGAGAAAAAAAAAAAAAAAAAAAAAGCCTTTATAACCTAAATGGATTTAGAAGGAATGGAGAGCTACGTCCTGTGGCAAGGTTTGTTCCTTAAACCATATCTACGGTCTCCTATATACACATTCTCCTTTGCCATCCTCACCGGAGAAAAGGTGCTACAGGTGTTACAGAAGCAAAAAGGAAAAACTTACTCCTTTATGAAAGCCAGTCTCTTCCAGTAGAATCTGAAAAATGTCCCCCAAGGAATTGTACAGAAGTAGCAGGCATTTCTAATACATTTTTAAACACAGGTTTCATTTATAACTTGAAATGGTGGCTCGTGTTGAGGTGCAGGAATTCAATGAATCACAGATCCCTCTTCCACAATGAAGTTTGTCTCAGGTTCCTGCTTTCTCAGCCCAGGTCATGAGCGTCTCTAGACCCACGCGCCCCTCTCCCAGCGGCAGCAGTCCTGACCTCTTCGGACTAGGGACAACTTCGCAAGGTGTGACCCTGCTCAGTCTGCAGCTTTGTGGCAATTCAGAATACGGAAGGCTTAGCTCTTTGGCAATGCTGTGTTTCATTTTCTTTTCTGTTTCAATTATTTATTTGTGCTACTTTCGAAGAGGACTTGAAAGAGGCAGCGCTCTATCCTGCTTTGTGATTGATGATGCAGGAGGCAGAAAAAGATACCTGCTCTCAAGAAACAACGGCTGTTTTGAAATGCTGGAACAGAAATGGCAGAAAGAAAAGATGCTACCGCTTACTGGGCCCACGGTATGCTGCAGTTTTTCAGTGCTTAGTGTGCATAAATCAATGTGCAGCTTGATGGTTTTAGTCTGCAAGAGGTTATGGAGCCCTGTCAAGCTTTTTGTTCTTGGATGTTCACATCAGCTCTGATATTAATTTCATGTTCAGCAGAAAATGAAATGCCAAAGTGCAGTTCAGGTGAAATCAATATATTTTACTCGGTTCTGTATTAAAACTGGGAGATTTAGGTTGTTTTAGAAGAAAATTTCAAAAAGCTGCAGTATTTGAACAACACATGGGCAATCTTTGGAGGTATGAATCGTTGAAGAAATTTAGACTCAATTGGATAATGTTTGAAAAGTGAAGCAGGTGTGAGCAAAAAGCTGTAAAGATTTAAATATATATAATTAAAGAGTTAGTGAAAAACAGAGCAGAAGCCCAGAATAATTTGCTATTTGAAACATCCCACTGTGTGAAACGTAAACTGAGCTGTTCAAAGTTCCATCTATACCTTGTATATCATTGAGATATGCTAAGGATTAAAATGTTAGAGAAGGAAAGATAAACCTTATCATGGGTTTATGATAATATTTTTTTTTTCTCTATGCAGATGGTTCACATAAGGAAAAAGTTCACTAATTTTAGTGGGAGACTTTTTTTTTTTTTCACTCCATTAGCTACTTATACTTTCCTTTATTGCAGCTCCACTTTTTTCATCATTTATTTGGAATAAATTGCTACACGGTCCTTGGGAAGAGGAAAAAATCCAAAATGGATATAAAAAAAGGACTGTACATGGCGGGGGAAAAACCAAGCCAACTACTTGTACAGTATGATAAGCTCCAAGTTACTTATTACTGTTCATGAAAGAAATGATTATATGAAAATATTAGTGCTCAGCAGCAGTCAATAAATAAATATCTGGTGTCCTCATATCTTGAATGCTACATTCAGCTCTTATCCCTTTCTTCAGAAAAGGACATAGCAGAACCCATAGAGGTACAAAGGATGTCAACAAAAGTGATTAGCAGTATTAAACAGATCTCTTATGAGGACAAATTAAACAGCCAAGAATACTTCAGCTCGGGAATGATGTAGCTGAGAGACAATATGAGAGATGGCAATCAAATAAATTTGGTCATGAATGCTGCTCATGAAGTGCAATTATTCCATATTGTCCAGAACATCAGAAGTTGGGGATTCAAAGTTATCTGAAAGTAGATAAGTAGGTTCATATAAAAAAAGGAAACTCTTTGATTACTTTTTTTTTTTTTTTTTTTTTTTAAATAAGACACTGACACTATGGAACTCATTCCTGCAGGTTATTTATGAACCTGAAAGCTTAGACTTCCAGAGGTAGCTAAAGGAATAAACCTTCAACAAGGACTACTAAAAACTGGCAAAACCTTTGACGTAGATAAGTTCTTAGTCTTCTGATGTTTAAAAATAGTAAGGTACTCTGTGAGAAAGATCTCTGTATGATTGCCCTGTCATATTGCACTTTCCTGAGCAACTTCTACAAGCAATTACTAGAGACAGGATACTGAGCTAGGCAAACGTAGAATGTTACCCAGAAGAGCGGTTATCATCAGACTAAAAATGTGTAAAAAAATTAAAGCATTTAAAGATGTAGGATGATATTCAAATGCAAACAGAAGTAACAGCCTAATGTTTGCAAACATGGGAAAACACAAGTAGATTTGTGAGAAAAACAGTACAAGAGATGATAACCGCTCACGCTCTCTGTATACACAGCCCCCAACTACTGTAGAGTCAACAACATGCTGACTAAATATCTTAATTAGTAACAACAGAATCATAGAATACTTTGGGTTGGAAGGGACCTTTAAAGGTCACCTAGTCCACCCCCCCACTGC